>NW_017306275.1:0-3654 GCF_000935625.1 Nanorana parkeri
GGGCAATTGCCCCCCCTTGTCCCTCTGTAGCGACGCCACTGTCTATGAGTAAGCCGAAATGGTGAAACATGTTAGAGTTTGAGGATATATGGAGACTCTGAGTAAGCCAAAATGGACAAATGCGTTATTTGAGGTTGAGGATAGGTTGAGGGGTTGAGGATATATGCAGACTCTATGAGGCTCTATGAATAAGCCGGAGTGGTGAAACACATTAGGCTTTATAGAAAGTCTATGAGTAAGCCAAAATGGTGAAACATGTTAGGGTTTTATAGAAATTCAATGAGTAAGACGAAATGGGGAAACATGTCAGAGTTTGAGAATATATGGAGACTCTATGAGACTCAGTAAGCTGGAATGGTGAAATGCGTCGTATCCTCAACAGTTGAGGATATATGAGACGAATGAATAGTGTGTGTGTGCGCTCCGTAAATAAAGATTTATCTACGGTGAAGACCCATGGAGTGCGGCATCCTTTGAGTTGTGTTCCATTCAACAATGTTTATTTGTCTGGTAGCGGCTTTTTTATCAATAAGAAATTGACAAATAAGACAAAAGTGAAGAACTTCCTCATAACAATCAGATTTTATTTCTGATTCTCTGGATAACTATAAAAGAAATCTTATTAATCACTATGATCACATGCTCTTTTCTATGCTCTCAATGTTTTACCAGGCCCCGAGTCATCATCAAATATTCATGTTCTTCTTGGAAAGTCTAATACCACTAGAGTGTGCTGCAGTATTCAGTAAGTTAGGAATGTCAGGAAGAATGGACTGTATCAGCAGCATGTCTCCGGTGACATCTATGAGGAATAAGAGAAGGTTTAGGCTGTTCTGTACATTATGTTAGGAATGTTTCTTATGGTTTTATTAAAGGCAATGTCCACTTAAAAAAAAAACGAATAAATCGCACACCATTATAAAAGAAAAAAATGTGCATTTCTTATTTTTTGCCTTCGAGCCAGTAAAGCATTGCAACCACAGATCAGTAGATCACAGGTGCAAAGCTCTGGCTCCTGCAGACTGTTGCTCTCGTCCATGTTTGTACCGAGGTACAGACCTACAGTAACATGGATAGGAGGAAGAATGAATGTTCTACATGTGCAGCAATGTCTCTGCCACCGTGCCTGATGGGATTTGTAGTTTCTCTATTCACAGATCCTGTCAAAGGCCCTGTAAATGGATGACGCAGCTGTGCCAATTTTAAATGTATATAGAATCCTACCGGGAGAAGAACTTCAGGGTTCTGGTAAGGAAGGGAGCAGTTTGGGGGTGGGGGGTGTCTCTATGCCACAATGTTTCATGTTACACCTTGAATAAGGGGGTACAGTGAAACATGGTATTAGAGGTAATCTTAGCTTTTAATCACAAACAAACAAAACAATGGGGGGTATGATTTGAAATAATAAGAATACTGTACATTTTGTTTACATATTGGTCAAGCGCAGCTACCAATAGCAGCAAATCCGAAATCATCTTCACTGATCTGGCAACGATAATCTGATAAGCTGCCATGGTCTATTGTACTCCAACCATACGGTAGTAATAGTAATAGTACTATTGTACTATTGTATAATTGTGTGCTCTGCCTTACGGTGTTTTTAAACCCTGAAGTGAAAAGGCCTCAGCACCTACCATGTTTGCTGTGTGCCTTTCCTCCCAGGCATGTGGTTGTTGTGCACTCCGGATATCAATATGTTCTCTTCTCAGGCTCCTGTTTTCGGTGGCTCTGTCCCCTTACAGGGTCCCTAATGAGTCCTCACATCCTATACAGTGTATAGGACGTGAGGAAGCTGAGAGATATGACATCGCTAGAGTGGAGGTGGAGGCAAGCTGCAGAGAGCAGTCTAACAGCCAGCTCCAAGGTTCAGGTGAGTATAACTTTATTGTTTTTGTCCCTAGACTAAAACAAGCACTTAACCCTTGTGGTGCGGAGGTAGTCCCACTCCAAGGGTTAACAATAATTTTGCCTGGAGTTCTTCTTCATGGACAACCTGGGCTTAGAGGAAATGGGTTGAATGATGCTGTCCATCAGACTGAGGATGTGACAGAACAAAGTACTGGGTGTGTGGGAGGAAATCCCTGGATTGAAGCTAGGGATGTCCAGATACCAGTGCCGATACTTGGCATTTTCATGAGAACTACCAGGGTTGCAGCGGTTGCAGCTGGGACCCGGCTCTGGCACTCCACCACAGTCCTGAAATCATTCGTTTGTATTGTTTTAGAAAAACTGTCACATGACAATAAACAAAAATGTATCAGTACTCGTACTTGAAAGTACTTGGGCAAGTATCAGTACTTGTAAAACTGGTATCTGGGCATCCCTTTATATTTATAAAAACAAAATCATACATTAAAACAGAGATGTACAAATCCCAGAAGCTCCATGTGCTCCTTACAAATGACATCTGCCTCCTAACTTTTGAGATTTTCTCTAGTCTAGTCTTGGAGCTGGAAAAGTATCGGTACATGTACTTGTACCGAGTACGGCACTTGGTATCGGTGCATCCCTAATTGAAGCTAAAGATTGCAGAAAAAACTGGTGTTGTTAGTTTTTTTTTGTAATGGGCTATCCATTGTTATATTTTGGGGGCTTTTTGTTTTTCACCGCTACCTTTCTTTAGTACTGGCTTTTCAAGATCAGAAACACAGTGATTTAGAGGTTCAGATCAAAACAAGGGACAACTGAGGAGAACAAGTGACAGAGAGATTTGGTTTGAAATGAGGAACAATTGGGAGTTATGGTACTATACTGGTAGATTGAATGTTAAAGTGACACTAAACTCAGGAGTTAAACCTTAAAAATACATTCAAGTAACTTAACTATTAACAAAAATGTATCTTATTTGTGTATCACCCGGCTGTAGATCCTCAAATCATCTCTAAATTGGTGCTGACACTGTCCTTCCTTCTGGAGGGTGACTACTTTTGTTCTCTCCTGTGACTACAATCTCATGTTTAGTTGACTAATTTGTATTGAGATTGCAGTCCATCACAGGAGTGAGCTTGGAGCGGTGACTACTTTACAACACACACAGGGACCATGCGGAACGAAAGTGCCACCCTCCTCCAGAAGGAAGGACAGTATCAGCACCAATTCAGAGATGATTTGAAGATCTACAGCCGAGTGATACACAAATAAGATACATTGTTATTATTAGGTAAGGTACTTGAATGTATTTTTAAGGTCTAACTCCTGAGTTTAGTGTCACTTTAAAGGACACTAAACTTGACTTTGTTATAATTATCCTTTAAGTTTCTACCCTCAACAGCATCTTCCAAAGTCTTATATTGACTTGTCCATGCCTCTGTCATATCCATGCTACAGACTCTCCGACCGGCTACTCGTTTCTTCTGCACATGCATGGAAAAATCCTAATCATTCCTATAAAGAGGCCATCTATTGTTCGGTCCTGGATGTGTAGTCAGGAGTGCCTTGTAAAAAAAATGGTCAGCTTGCTTGAAGTTTTGTGTAGATTATTTATTTAATTACCTCCGGGCCGGCCGTAGTGAATAAACGGCTGGCCGGAAGCTCTCTAGATTTGAGCGGGCGTCTTTAGAAGTCCGCTCAAAACGCGCGAGCGGGAAATCCCCGATATTTAAAAACAGGCAGCGATGCCTGTTAACATACAAGCGATCTCTTGTATGGGGTAAC
>NW_017306275.1:3732-41194 GCF_000935625.1 Nanorana parkeri
TACATCACTTCCGCATTCTTGTGTCACTCTCCAGCTTCAGAAGCTGGAAAGAAGCTGATGGAGCAGATCTGTGCTTCATCAGCTTCTTTTGGGGGGTCCTAGGTGACAGGGGTCTTGGAGACCATTGATGTCTCCATAAAGAGGACCTGTCACATATTTTGCTATCACATAGGGGGGTTTTATTAGCCCCCGTATGTGATAGCAATAAAGTTTAGTGGAAAAAAAAAGGGAAAAAAATTAAACAGTCCCCTCCAAAATTTAAAGTTACACATAAAAAAGAATTAAAAAACAAAAACATTTTTTAAAGTCCCCACCCATACATACACGCATGCAAACATGCTTCGGGGGCGCATACGTGCAAAAAAGACAATTGCGCCCCTTAACGCCGCACATGTTACATATTGCCGCAAATAGTTCTAGGGCCATCAATCACTGATAACACTAAACTGATGAGCGGTAAAAGCTTTTAAAGCGTCGCGTATGGCCAATTTTGGGTATGGTAGTTTTCTGCGATTTTGCGGGTGCGCGCAATTTTAAAGCTTGACATGTTTGGTGTCTATTTACCCGACGTGACCCGGTCTTTTATATTTTACCAAAAAACTGGGTAATAATAAATGTTTCCTAACAATGTAACAAAAAACGTTTTTTTTGTCAAAATTTTCAGTAATTTTTCCTAATTATAGTAAAAAATAAAACCCGTAGTGGTGATTAAATACCACCAAAAGAAATCTCTATGCGTCCCCAAAAAACCCCCCCCCCCTTCTTCAACATGCAAATGAATAACAAATAGATATATAATGCATAGTCCCAGCTTAGAAATATGATGGTTGTATAAAACAATTGAATGAAACATGTAAAGACCATTAAAAAACAGAGACACAAAATATATAATAGAAAATGCAATGGAAAATATAGTAATTAAAAGTATATTAATATATACTTTTTGTTGAGTGTTAGCCTGATGCCGGTCAGGCAAGTGTTAAAATTAGGGTTAAGCGGGGTAAGGGGCAGGTGGCATCTTTTGTAGGTTTTAGGTCCATGGTATAATACAATAGGAGCAACTTATACCCTGGCATTGTAATATTTGATTGCACTCAGGTTGTTTGGAATATAATATTCTTTATATTTATGTAATGTAATAACCTGATCATTTTTCCAAGTACAGTAAATAATGATGTGCAAGGTCTCTTCAAGGATAATATTTTTTGATTAGCTGTAATGATTTGACAGCTTAGATAAGTATTGTACATGATAAATCACAGTGTCATCTGTCACAGTGGTGATGTTCAGTGGCAAGGCTGAGGCTGGCTGCCAATTCTGTTAATTACATAAATTTATGTGATGTAGAGTTAATCCAACTTAATAATTATGTTATGAAAGCCGGGACAGGCTGGTGCTACTGTTGATCCCATCCCTGATTGTTTCCTTTGTATGTAACAGCATGTTAGATATACAGAAAACAATCACAATGTACATGTAGCACCCCCCCTGACTCCCAGGAGCATGTGAGGGACATTAGAGGCAGGGTGGTCAGTAGACATAGCACAGAATTCCCTAGGCGAGAAACAAGACTTTCTGTGAGGTCCAAGCCCCAGTTCATGTCTGTTGTACCTCCGTGAGGAGTAACCAGGCTCCAACCACCAAAATAACATTTAGAGCCCATTCACAACGCACCGCATCAACGCAATTCACTGCAAGGACATTTAGAAATTGTTTTTTATTTGTCCCATTCACACAACACCCCAGTGGGTGGTGCGCTGTGATAAAATGCAATCCTGCTGTATTTTTTCGCAGTGCAGTGGATGCCATCGCAGCGTGCTGCCGTGCTGGGACCTAAATGGAGTGTACACATTGTACACTCCACATAAATTTAAAAAAAAATAAAAAGTCAAAGCTCTGGGAGTATGCATTGCAATGCACACTGCGAGAACTTCTACAATGCACACAATGCAGCCTGTCGGCTGAGACATATTGTTTTAGTGGATGGGCTAGTGTGAATGGGCCCTTAAAGTAGATGTAAACCCAATAACTGAAATATCATATAATCTGTAACATGTTACTTCAAATTCAAAAGTCATTTTCAATTCAGGCCTCCACTTTCTAGTCAGTGGATACCTGATTCAGACATCACACTCAGCTGTGCAGCAGCAGATCACATAGGTGATCTGTTGCTGCCTGCAATCAGACAGCAATAAATCACTACAGCAGTGATTTGTTGCTGTGGGGATGCACTGAAGAGAACTGTAGCAGCTCCGGCCCAGCCTCCATACACAAAAGAAGTGCCGTGACTTAATTTGTGATGTGACTCCACTCAGGATTTAAACAGAATGTGTAAGCATACCTCCATCTAAAACTTGTTTTTTTAGTTTTAGATATAGAGGAATATAGTCCTCCCAAGACCTCCTGCCCCATCTAGGACATCTCCTTGCATTTCTTGCACCCAGAGCAACAACAGGAAGTGGAAATCTCCCCAGGATTGGCCGAAACTTCACCTGCATGGGCTGCCACTGGATGTCCCCATTGCAAAACATCCACTCACAAATATCCACGTTTGTAAAATTTTGGATTCACTTTCTCTTCCAGTGACAATGGTAACCAGGACGGAAAGGTGAGATCTTACACAGTATTTAAGAAACACTGCTGCCATTACGGAAATCAGCTTGCAACCACACTCCTCTCCCTCTTCCGACTTCCAGCTGTCAATACGTAGCACATGCACACCGATGGAGTCAACAAATGGAGATGAGAACTGGTTTTATTGAAGATAATACAAAACAATGATCAAAAGTATAATAGTATAAATAGTATACCACATAGCATTCAGGAGCTCTTGAATGCCATTCAGGTCTGTGAGCAGAGGTGTCATAATACTTTTCATATGACACCTCTGCTCACAGACCCGAATGGCATTCGGGAGCTCCCAAATGCCATGCGGTATAGTATACTATTTAACAGCTGACAATGTCAAATGGGCGGAGCAAGACCCATGACATCACGGCTCACTCTGCCCATCTGTTTACTTTCGGGCAGGAGATTTAATTTTGTGGCAAGTTTTCGTACAAGTGGACCCTTACTCAATCAGAAGGGTGGGGGGCGGCATCTGGGTCCGGGTCAGGGTTGTGGGGAATAGGCTCTTGTCCCCTTTGGTATGGGGACACCCTCCCAATGCCATGGGCACATGGCCTGGTAAGGCGCAGGGGGGGTGGGGGGATGCTCGAATGTCCCCCCTCTTTACCGCCCCTCTGTGCCTGTGCACGGATCAGGGGTCGGGTAGGAATGTTAGGGGGAACACCACTTTTTTCCCCATTTTTGGGGGGCTGGGGTTCCCCCTTAAAATTTCTACCAGACCCAGAGCAGAGGGCCTGGTATGGATTTTGGGGGGAACCCCACGCACTTTTTTTTTGTTTTAACTTTGGGGGGGGGGGGGTCCCTCCCAACATTGCTACCAGACCTGGAAATTCTGAGATTCGAATGTATGAATTGGGGGGAACCTCATGCTTTTTTTTTCCTCTTCTGCAAACTGTAAAAAAAAAAAAAAGTCTTTTATTTCTCTAATGCCACTTTGCTGCAACACAATTTCGTACAGACTACCGCTAACGAATTTTGGAATCGGAAATTCGGATTCGTTTGCATTCGTCATTTCTATCTTTCAGAAATTCGGATACTTCCGGATCTCGGAATTTCCGAAAATTAGTCCGAATAACGAATCTTTCCAAAATGAATCGCACATGTCTAATTAAAACAGATTTAAAAAAAATACCAGCCTTAAACTGTGCTTAGTTAGATCACAATGTGACCCATCTGTAGATACGTACAAAAAAAATGATAGAGTTGACAAGGTTTACAAACCCTTACTCTATTGTATAAGGTACAGGAAAACTTCATGCATTGAACACTAACAGGGTTATTCACTAAAGGGGGAAGAGTTTGGAGAAGGCAGGAGAAGTGAACAATCTAGGACAACATAGCTGAGCTGGAAACATTCTCCAATTCAGCTCACTTTCCTGTTCAGCTATGTTGTCCTAGATTGTTCACTTCTCCAAACTCTTCTTCACCCATTAGTGAATAACCCCGTAAGTGCTAAGCAAAGCTACATTTGGTAAATCCGCCTAAATAAGTTCAATGTTCAGGCAACTATGCTTTGAAGTGGCAGACTTCACCTGAAAGAACCTTATTAACATTACACAACAATAAGTCAACTTCCCATGTCCTCAGAATACTAGAACGTTTACCCAGATCTTATAGGGTTGGCACACAACAGACCTTTCTCTGCATTATGTTTCTTAAGCCATGCAGGAATGTCCTGACTCTGCTTTTATGTCAGAGCATTGGTGTTTGTTTTCTGAAAACATTTTGTGGTCATTACTTTGACGTTGTACTTGTTACATTCTCCATCTGTATTCTAAAAATTCCTGAGCGGAAACCTCACAAAGGCTGAAGGCACGGAAAGCTGGAAACATTTTTTTCTGCTCTGTTCCGGAAATAAGACATTTCATTTTCAATCCTACAAGGAATCTCATAGCAATAAAGCAATGGAAAGATACAAGTATGAAGAGGAAAATATGTGCTATGTCGTGTTTCCTGGATCAACCAAAGTGGCTGCATCAATATCCATAGTGCCTCTATGATGAAACAGTACATACTAAAAGATCCCTAAGGCTCTAAAGAAATAAAAGGGGGAAGAGGGGACTCAGTAAAATGTAATATTACATTTCTCTTAAGGTACAATTATATTTTTTGATAAGACTTAAAAAAAGTGAAAAAGTCACTGAGGATTATACTAAAAAAATCTGCCAGTGCTAAAATTACCATTATAATGAGAATCCAAAGTGGGAGAGGTCAAGTGTAGGTGTAACCTGTTTTCCCCTGGAAAACTAGAAAATGCGTATTGATGTATTATTGTATATTCCTTTGTGGTTTTTCAGTGACCAGTACTAAATAGAGAGATGAATCACTAAACCATCAATTTGAATATACCATATACATCAAAATACGATATATACACACAATGTAGACAAGTGGTACCTGCACTCCATACACAGAGATCAATACAATCGGGGGAGTTCATGAAAATTGGAACAGACAGTTTTAATATGGCAACCAATCAGCAGCTCTCTTCAGTTTGTTTAGTGAAGCTTTGAAAATGAAAGAGAGAAGATGACTGGTTGCCATGAGCAACTGCTCCAGATTCTGTCTGCTCCAGTTTTAATGAATTCCCCTCATCATTTTTTTTCAAGTCAATATTTTTTTAGACAGACGACCTTTTGGTGGGAAGTAGCCCACCTTTCTCAAGGCTGCATCCTAACAAAATGTTGGCAGTCTATCGAAAAAAATGTTTCCCATCAATATTCCTTGAGCCAAGTCCCATGAGTATCTGCATCACTTATACTGATATACAGTATATATAGTATTTATAAATTTGCACTAAGTGTGTGCAAGTCAGCGCTCAGCACTGCTAACTTAGAACTCGCAGCAGAAGTGAATGTGGATGTAGAGCGCTGAGTGTGACGGAGGTGGGGACAGAGCACCAGCAGCCATTTTATATATGGACACACCTGGGAGCGCTGGAGAAAGGTGAACCCCGATGGAGGAGATCAATTCAGTACGAGAACCTACAATTTAATATTTTAGTGGACGAGCACACCAAATATTTGTTGGAAAACAGTATTTATTCAGTCAAAAATATTATCCTCTGCCATTTTGCTTAGCACTGTGCAGCTGAAGCATTTAGTGAAGCTGCTGCAGCGAACTGAAGTGCTGCAGAACAACTACTCAGCGCTTGGCTAAGGAACTGAACACGCTTCAGGAGTCATGTCTGTGAGAATCTTGCAATGCCTCTTGTGATTTGTAGTTCCACAACAGCTGTAGGGCTGGAGTTTGCCCACCCCTGCCTTAGTGTGTTAGCATGCCATTCAAAATGACTGTCATCACAATGAAAGTAACATTCACTGTGGTAACGCGCATGTTGCCGCAATGGAAACATAAATGGCCCCCGATTGTCTCTACTGATGAAAAAGCCATAATGAATACAGGAAAAAGGACGTCAAACATTCACCAGTCATAGTTCAGTACATTATATAATTGTGTACATAAATGTTTGGTGCGAAGAAACAGGACAAGTTATCATGTAGTGGGGCAGACGTTCTATAATCTGAGTAGTATCACATATTAACTTGTGCCGTATCTGGACTGTAAATTTATTTGTAGGTTTTCTTTGTTAAATCATCTGCATATTCTTTAAATGTTTGCCATGGCACCACGGGGTGCCTTCTGGCCTCCTCATGGGTACCTCAAAATTATGCGATGGAGGGATTCTGATATGAAGGGGAAAGTCTTGATGTTAAAAGGGGGGAGACTCAGATCTGAAAGGGGTGTGTTGTGAAGGAGAGCTCCAGGTGTAAAGGTGTACTGATTTAAAAGTGGTGATTCTAATATGAAAGGGGGAACTTTTATGTGAAGAGGGGAACCCCTTTTTTTGGTGATTTTTGCGTGCCCCGCTTAAAAGCCATTACTTTTTAGATTGGAGTGCCTCAAGATTTTGCATACTAAAAGGTGCTGTGACTGACAAGAGGTTGAGAAATGCTTCTCTAGAGCTAGCAGAAGATCTTGTCTACTTTTAACATGGCGAGCTATAGTGGCTTTGCTGAAACAAGGCAGTAATCTACAGACCTCAATAGCTCAAGGTAAAAAGTGAGAGGGATTTTGCATCACTTATCAATTATCAAGACATTATAACAGATATTAAGAAATGGTTTAATGATGTATAAACATTGATAAAGGAACTTAAATAAAACTGACCAAAAAACATGTGTTTCTCTTTAGACATGACTATTTGTCTTGGTTTTGTAGATCAAGTGAAATATTTACATCAGCAATCTGTGTCTCATTCGCTTGTAAATCAGAGTTTTCAGGTTGCTTGATTGCTTTGCATATGGCAGTTGTTGAGCTGATGATCTGGAGAGCAGAAGTGTGTTATGTGCAGGAAAAAAAGGCTGTTAAAAAGAAAACAAGTCCAGCCAACTCATCTAAGGACTGGTAAGCTGCTATATATGACATTTTCTTTTTAGGAGTTTTATCATAAGAGTCTGTGAACTGTATTGTGTGACATCTCCCTTGTATAAATCGCCTTGTTCCCTAATCAGCAGTGCTCAGATTCCTAGTAACAAAATAAGTAAATTGTTGAATTAATTTCTACAACTTTTTGATGCCATCAAATGTTCTGACAAAAGTGCATTCAAAAATCTACCAATGTGTGGCCAGTTTAACAGTGTGCTGTGAGGACGTGTTTATGCTTCATACGACCCTGTTCATGATTATGTGGTTGCAGAGCATGCAAAGCATAGAGCCTCTATAATACCTTGTTCCCTCCATTACTTGTTCTGTTCCTGTTGTTCTTTTTGGTCTGCTCTTATTTCAATCTAATTAATGTTTGTGACAGCCTATCAAAAACATTACCAAAATGAAATAGGTGAATGGAGGACCAGAGTAGGGGAATGGAGGACCAGAGTAGGGGAATGGAGGACTAGAGCTATGAGACAAGGCTTCTGACCTTAAACATGTTTACGCTGGAATTAAGGAGATTAAGGGGGGATATGATTTTCCTGTACAAGATGTTCAATGGTGACAGCAACATTGGCAACAAACTGTTTGAGATTAACTCCATTACAAAGCCTAGAGGCCACCACCTAAAGTTGGTGGAGAAAAAATTCCAGCACAATGGGCGAAGAGGGTTCTTTACAGTAAGAGCGGTTAAGGTCTGGAACTCACTGCCATCGGCAGTGATTTCAGCCAGGAGTGTAGATTTGTTCAAGAAACGTTGACAATTTCTTGAGGGACCGTAATATCCAGGGATACCAGTATCCCTAAGAATGAGATGATGCGTGGACCTATATGGGTTGGACTTAATGGACGTATGTCTTTATTCAACCCCAAAAACTATGTAACTATGTAACTATGAAATAGTGTTTGTTGAGCCAAAACTTACCTTTGTATGAAAAAAGTACCCACAATTTTCACTGAAATGACTTGAAGCTGGGTAAGTAACTGGCATCCATCATAATTTATTCCAAATTTAAAGTAGTATTAAAGTCTCAAACCTTTTTTTCAATAATGACTCCAGATCAAACAAATATACATTGCCCAGCAATATATTTCTTTCAATTTTTGCCCAAGCATTTAGTCATGTATCTGAACAGCTGGCTTCAGTTTTGCCAGCTCTGCTTTCCTGAAACACAAGGGAGAAAGCACTGTCTCCAGGAGCCATCTACTAGCATGGAGAAAAGAGAAGGGGGAAGGGAGGAGTGTGGAGCAGGGAAGTGGCTTGCCTTGCTGTTTCTGTAGACACACAACTTACTAACACACACAAGGGTGGCTTTGTGGGACCCCGCAAGGGAAAGGAGCCACCCTAAAATAGGATATCAGGGCCAGCACTCGGGGGGACCAGCTGATTCTGGAGGAAGATAAAACTATTAAACATCAAGGAGCAGCATCCATTATAAGTGAATTGGCATTTGAAATAGCTTAAAAGCCTTTAGATTTTAATATCACTTTAATAAAAATAAGACTTTGTTTTTGATTCAACGGAAGATTTTAAATAGAACAAAAGAATGAAATGGACAAAAATGATAGGACTTACTATTTTGTTGCACAACCTCTAGAGGCAATTACTGCAAACAATTGATTTCTGTAGGTCTAGGTGAGACTTGTACCTGCCAACAGGTAGTTTAGCATCTTAACAGAGCTTCTCTCAATTTGTAAGTTATCCATGTTATGGAAATTCACTTGGTTCAGCGCACAAATCCATGTCGCATTAAGCTGCGCCAAACACAAAGAATTTCCCCCGTTGTACTACGCTCCTTTATGCAAGGACTGGAAGTATTTCCTTCTATAGAGTCATGTAGAGTCAGGAGACAGATGTTGCTTGCTCGATAATCCCATGCTAAGAGAGCCCTGAGCACAGGTATGTTTATTGTTTATACCTGCCCAACAGGCAGTGATGTCAGACAGGAAGGGGTGTCTCAAACAGCGAGACAGGAAGTGATGTCAGACAGGAAGTGAACAGGAGTCAGCTAACAATTCACATGTAGTAACAATCAATGACCACCGGAGTGACTTTATCCCACGTTGCTCAGTGAGCAATGCCACATAACGTTACTATGATTCTCATGCGCGCTCATTCACAGGGACAACGTTATGTCATCTCAGGCGTGTTGATCAGGCACACCAGAGAGAACAAACGCACGTTCCTTTCATATACTGCGTTCAAGAAAATGTATCCACGCAAGCCAATAAATCCATGCATTGCACGGGGGGCCCCAGCCGGCGTCCATACATTCGCCAAGACACAGCTCCGCTGCGCATAAGAAATCTCCTCCAATGGATTAATCCCCCAGCGTCTATTTACCGAGACACTGAGAGACTAATGACAAAACATTACAATACACTAAAAACACATCCTAATAAAATTTCCACAACATCCATAGCTCATTCGCACTATTCTATAGTTCAATCTGGGGTTATTTTTGCGCTTGTGGCCACATCCAGGGAGGTTAGCAACACTCCCGTGGGCCTTAAACGTCTTACTATTTGCAACTGTAGACAAAGGAACATCATGCGGCTTGGAGATGGCCTTCTAGCCCTTACCTCTGACATGCTGGTGTATCATTTTCTTTCCGATAAACCTCAGACAACTCTCTCCTTTGGTTTCTTGTGTCCATGTTAAGTGTGGTGCACAGGACAGGACCAAACAAAAGAGTGACAGCTTTTCTCCATCTACTGTAAATAGGCTAACTGATTACAAGATTGCAGTTTTTAAAAGAGAGGGTGGGGAGCTATCTTTTATTTGTCTGTGTGGCTGTTGAAGATATAGCGCCCCCCCCACTTTCAGTCAGATGAAACTGCTGCCAGCATGAAAGAAAGTGAGGGCAAATTTCTCCAATGTAGCCCTCAAGGGCAGTATAAACCAAACAGGGGTTCTTATCCTTCCACACACTCTCTTAAATAACCAAGAAAAATGGCTTTGGCTTCATATAAACATTTTTGAAAAAAGAAATGATTGCACCTAAAACAATGTATGATGGCCAAAAACGTAATACCAAATAACAATGTCTTCCTGAGACTAAGAAAGCGTGAACATCAGCTTAATACTCAACTACAAATCTTACCCTTCACCTAACTCCTACAGAGCCACAACTTGACGCTATACATGAGGAGGCTCTGTTCATACAGAATATTGTTGATCATTGTTATTAGTTTTGTGTCTTGTTTCTATGACTACAGAAGAGTAAAAGCTGAAATCTTTATAATGTGGGAATGCATATAAATAGAAAAGTAGTGTGGCCCACACACCTTACAATAATCGCGGGAAATCCCGTGCAACCTCTACTACTGTAAGGTCGCACGACTTTTAACTTACGAACATGTTGGAAAACCCGCCGAGCATCATACGATGTTCGGCGGGTGTGTAGCATAAAAGCCGGAAAGGCCGGTGTGCGCAAGCGCACACTGCCTGTTCGGCATTGCGGTCATCGGAAGCCCGCCCCTCAGGAGGGCGCGGCTTGCGATCATCGCAAGTACGATCTGCCTGTCCAAGATAGGCAGATCGTACGTTTTTTTACTACGGGCGGACGGCAAGAGGTTAAGTACCTTACAACCATCGCAAGACAAAAGTGAAGTGAGCGAACGCATACACTTTCCGATCATCTCCCTGCAGAGAGTGGTGACTGCCAGTCACCGATCCCCGCAGGAATTCCCTCCTCCCCTCCAGCGCTGACTGGATGAACAGACGGGGGAGTGTACAGCCAGCTGTCACTAATGGGAGGTTAATATGTGTCCTCCCGTGACCCTTAAGAGAGCTATAGGAGCCATAGTTCTCTATTAAAAAGTAATATCCACTCAAGGGGGCACCATTTCAATGAATCAGCAAACTGGCTTTTTATATGGTACAGGGTTCCTAGAAGGAGATCCTTTATTGTAATGAATTGTAATCTGGCCACGTAAAAATGTTTGTGGTTATACAGCATCAGGGACATAATTTGAATCCTACGTCCTCCTGGCTGATGGTTCCTGTAGAAATCCTCCCTTCAGTGATTCTGGACTCTCTTCACAGTGATGATTTTTTGGTGCTCTACTAGCTTCTGCTGTAATAGTGAAGGAATTGACACCGCTCGCCCTCCCCTTCCACCAATTCACAGAATTCCTTGCAGTCTTTTAACACAGTGCAAAGCATTCCGTTAGTGGAATGGAGGCAGATGAATGCAAGCATCCCCCTCCACTACTCAAAGAACACTTTGCATTCTGTGAAAAGGAGGCAAGGGATTCTGTGCATGGGCGGAAGGGGAGGGCCAGCTTATCAGATGCCTTCACTATTAAAGCAGAAGCAGTTAACTCATACAGCAGCAGAAGTTCACTGTTGTGAAGAGGATTCAACATCACTGAAGTGAGGATTTCTACAGGATCAATCAGACAGCAGGATGTAGGATACACTTAGAGATAAATGATGTACTTAGTGCTGTATAACCAAATTCTGCATCATGTAATAATTACCCCCATGTTTTTTTTTTTGTGCAGAGCCACAAGACCAAAACCGATTTCTTCTTAAAACTTTTTAAATGCGGTCATGTAATTTGGCTTGCTTTCTAGCCGATAACATCACTTGCATGGATTTCTGATTATACTATAAGTATTGGTACAAAACCGCTAATGTTAATTCAAACAGTGATCTTACAAAGCTTTGGTAAATGATGGAGAAATAGCTCACCTGACTCCGAGACTTTAGTCCCTGAACTCCGGGACTTTAGCAGTGAGTTCTCTGCTGTGGTTCTTATGAATGGTTCCCACACTCTCCCTGTTCTATTTTTTTACTTTATATAATGAAGAATTAAACAGGAGAAGCTCATCACGTAATCACCTTCATACCCATTTCACAATGCATACCACAACAAACTATACATGCGTGTATGTTTTGGTGTCATTGTTTAATGGCACCCCAATGCACTAAGGGAACATATGGTAACACTAACATGCAATGCGGTATGCTGCAGGTCCAATTTTCTGTCCGTTGTGGTGCACTAGCAGCCCCTTGAAATTGACTGCTTTAAATGCAATGCATGTCAACCTGTGACATAATGCAAGTCCGTTAAATGTACCAGTTAGGCGTGAATGGTCCTAGAACTTCCAGGTGGCCAAGGACAAAGCCTAGGACGACTTGTATCCAAGAAACATACATATAACTTTTTTTATTATACTTTATATTTGAAATTGTTATATTGCTATTTAGAGTGTGCTGCAGTCTTCAAACAGGGAAACTAGTGCATTAGCGATGCATTTCATTAATTGTAGACCCTGGACTCATAGGGTTTAAAGAGGAACTTCACCCTTATCCTAAAAATGATAACAAAAGGCACCTTCAGAAATATTTAGTAATGGCAAACTATAAAACAGATACTTATATATAATTTCAGGTGTTTTATTCTTTGCATTCCTTATTTTTGTTTTCCACCCCATTCTTCGCACAGCAGCTATTTTTACTAAGGGCAGATGTATCCATCTCCCTTTACTTCCTGGAACTCCGGACATATGATTGGAGCATTCACATCATCTCAGGGGAAAAAAATCCCTTTCCTGAGATCTTGAGAGATTTTGCAGTTTACCAATGAGATTTCCCAGCAATGCACAGTGATATAGCCATCCCAGGTTGCATCTCTTATAGCCCATGCCTATCACTAATGCCAAAAAGGACCAGGAAGTGGAAAAATAGTAATTGTATGTAGAAGAAAAATGTGTTTAGCTGAGGAATCTAAAATGGTTTCATATCAGCATGCAGAGCTGAATGCTGATGTAATTTTTTGTGAAAGCGGCTAAAGGTCCACTTTAAGCAACTTAGTGTTAAGGTTATAAATTACACATCAAAACCATTAGAACATCAACATATTGTACAATGATATCACATGGATATATCTGTCCTGTAAAAGCAAACCTGAAGTAATGAAGACGATAGTACACCACTGTAAAAGCAGATGCTTGTGCTACAGGTCAGCTCTCCTATGGAGCACCCAAGGAGCCCAAATCTGCAATGCTTTGATATGCAAATTTAAGCCATCTGGCTCTGTCGCTTCATGTTTATATTGGTCAGTGACGGTGCCCATCACAGTGATTGGCCAATAGAGAGGTGCAGAAGGTGGGGGATGAAATTTGCATGGACAATTTACCTAGCATGAAGGCAAATGGGGCACCTGCTGCCATTTGTAGTGACATTTTACCAGCTTTTTTGTAACCATCGGTTTGCATTAAAGTGACATTAAACTTAGGAGTTAAACCTTAAAAGTACCCTATTAACAAAAATGTATCTTATTTGTGTATCACTCAGCTGTGGATCCTCAAATCATCTCTGAATTCTGGAGGGTGGCTACTTTTGTTTCCCATGGTCCCTGTGTGTGTTGTAAAGTAGCCACCGCTCCAAGCTATATTCTCACTACAAATTATTAAACTATATGTGAGATTGTAGTCCATCACAGGAGTGAGCTTGGATCGGTGGACACTTTACACTAGAGGTGCACCAAAATGAAAATGTCAAAACTGAAACGAAAAAAAGTCAGGCCGAAACTGAAAATGTTTTTTTTTTTTTCTTCCAATCTTTTCAGTGGCTCTGGGGTAATATTGGGGGTCTAAACAGACCCCTGATATTACCCTTATAAAATAGAAAAAAAGAGATTGAGGACTGTGTTTTTTCTTTTTCTGCAGCCCCTGTTATAAATGAACAGGAATCCTCTATACCAGTGGTTCTCAACCTGTGTAACCTCAGGACCCACATTTGTCCTCGGTTATTAAGTTGCGACCCAAGTTGCAATGCAATGGAATGCACGGCATTGCGGTACCGCACAGGCCCGGGCGATTGAACTGTGGGCGGGAGGTGCGTTTGGGGTGCCATTCAAATGAATGACAACGCAAAGCACCTCCCACACTGTAGTAGGTGTGATTGCATGGTACAGTGCGTTAGTCGCACAGGATTTTTCGATTAACGCTCTGTACTAGTGTAAATAGACCCTCAAAAACACTGACAGACACACAACCACAGATCCACCCAGTCTCCCTACCTTACGAGAACTGAAGTGGATCCTCAGTCTGGGTTCAGTGTGGGCTGCTGTGCTGTGACAGAGCTCCATCCATATGTGCAATGCTTGTACAACCCCCTTGCGCGCCCTGTAGAAATAGCGGGAGCCAGAACGTGACGCTACTCCGGTCCAGGCACCTCTACAGGACATGTGAGGGAAGCTGTAAGCAATGCACAAATGGATGAAGCTCCCTCGCAGCCATAGCCCCATCCCATCTCACCTAAAGCTGACACTCTGCGCCAAGCAGCATATAAATGGCTGCTCGGAGCGAGAACTGACAGTGCTGTGTAAGGGAGGGCTGAGAAGCCTCTCACCTAGAAAAGTGGAAGGCACGCTGTGACCCACTGAACACGGGGTCACGACCCACCAGTTGAGAACCAAGGCTCTATACCGAGTGTTCCTGTTCATTCATAACTTGTGGAGATAGTAAGTTTACCATGTCCACAATCACTTCCCATTCATTCATAATTGGGGCCGCAGTAAACATACTATGTTCTCAAGTATTTACAAACACTCATCGATCACTGATCGCTTTGTAATGAATGCATTTCTAAGATTTAACTGGAGTTTAGTGTCACTTTAACCGTGTTACTAGCTTGACAGCTACATTAATCGCGTATCTTTGTACAACCCCCCAATAAAGTAGACCATGTTTGTAAAAAAGAAAAGGATTTTGTTTATTTTACATATTGATCTCCTGTTGCTCCAACAGGCATCATGTTTAACATAAAAATGGATTTAAATGTATCAATCAGTAAGCTCCCCTTCCCGTTAGATATGCATCATCACAATCATTACTCATTTAATTTGTTACTATACAAATGATATTACATGATTGATGTTTAGTAGTGAAAAGAATGACAGCCAGTCAGACTGCCAAGCACTGATGCTCCTTTACTTAGTACAGAAACGTACAGAGTTTGAGTTAAATTAGCGTGAAAAGTCTTATAAAAAGATACAATTCCATAATTTTTGTATAAAGCCCTTTAAAAAAAAAAAAGTCTCTTTTTAAGGAACAATGTTGTGATGGCACTGCTATTAAAAATAGGGAAAACACATGTGGGGAATTGTAAACAAAAATATAGTTCCCCATTACCAAAGATCTAAACATATTTGCCAACAATCCTAAATAAATCAGTAAAATGACGGGGCTTTGTGGAAATGGGTGGGACAAGGGTCCGATGTTAAATTGGAAATGTTAGCAAGTATGCCTGGAGGTATTGGAACTGATCTTTGACTTTTCTAGACTGTGGTGTGTGAAATGTAGAATGGGAAATACAAGTTAGAATTGTATGTTTTATTGTTAGATAAACATATTAATTAACAAGTAAATGAAATTATAAGAAAAAAAAAAAAATTATTGCCAGATTTGTGTCAGTTGTAATTGTGAAACTTTGCACAAGCGTGTTTGTCTGGCCAGCTTGGCAATGCCGACCTTGCGCTTTAACCACAGTAAATAAACCATGTCACAATACAGTCATTTAAAGCATTCACATTTTGCTCCAGTCACCTCACACTTATATTAGTCAAAGGTAAGCCAAAGTGCCATCACTGAAATCCCTGAACTACAGGAAATTTCCCCAATAGTGTCATAGATGTGTGATTCTGATTATTTCTTACAAATAAAAAGTCACAAAAATAGAATAAAAAAATTGTATCAAAAATGCATGAGATTGCATACATGATTATCTGCATTTTAAATAACCATTAGCCACTCCCGATTTCCATTAGCGGTATGAGGGAAAAAAAGGAATCACATTAAATGCATATTAAATATTTTTGGATACTGCCTGATGTTAAAACACCACTTCATGTCTTGCAGGCAGTCTTAGGCAATTCAATTGTCATTCTAAAGAGAGGTTCAGTACAGACGAAAAGCCTCTGGAGGCAGGTTCAGAGACTCTGCAATAAACTCAGATAATGTGGTAACTCCCCTATATGACAACAATAACAGCAACAAAAAGGGAGATGTATACCCTATTGGAACTGAGTATTAGTAAGGTCTAAAATTAACACGCAGTGTTTAGCCTTTTGGTGATAATGGGGCTACAAAAAACCTAATTACCAATTCCCTTCACTTCATCCATGGGCATAGTAGCAAGTGGAAGGCAATGTATTTTCAAACTGTATATCTCAGCATAGGATGTATATATAAAAAAAAACATGACATCATATTGACCAGGAATGAAATGCTTGGTCCAGTGATGAGCCCCTATTTGATAATCCTGAAATGTTTGATCAAAGTACAACAAAAGAAAACCTGTATTAAAAGAGCGGGCTGAACATTGTGTTCTTAATGGCTTAACCAACCATCCACACCACTGATGACCATTCTTTGGGACCTGCTCTGAATCACATGATTTGTCCATTTCGTTTGCAATACTTTCAAAGTGGTTATGTGCAACTGTATTTCCAATTCGCCATAAGCATGCAGAGTGATAAAGACTCTCCATTCCCCTATAGGAACAAGTAAGAACTTATGCAAAGTCTCTTGTATACTTTTGGCAAGTATTGTGCATTTTATGGTTAGTCTCCTTCTTATAGATTGTCTCCGGGTTGGTACTGTGGCTCTGTTGCTGTAAAGTAGTCTTCTAAAAATGACTGAATATATTCAAAGGTTGGCCTCTCATCTGGGTCCTTCTTCCAACACAGCTTCATTAATTCATGTAGGGACTCTGGGCAGCCTTGAGGGCAGGGCATTCGGTAGCCACGCTCCACTTGCTCCAGCACCTCCCTGTTCACCATCCCTGTGAAAAGAATTTCATATAGTTAACCAAAAGATATTTAACAAGAAGAATGGTTTGGGGTGTACATCTGGGTACATTTAGGAAAAGTCCAGCTGTTGCTTGTGGAATATGTTTAGATTCCATATTTACTTTTACAGTGCAGGTTAGAGACAGGAAATCAACTAGATCTCAAAGCAGTGGTCTCTTCAGACATGGAAAGCACTTAAAGAGAAAGTGCACCTTTAGAAAACAATAAAAACAAAGTAAACTCCCAGTTATCCGGCAGCCATGGGGATCTGTAGATGCCGGATAGCTGTAGTTTCCGGTTGCTTGAGAGTAGTTCTCAAGCAAACCCCTCCTCCCTTCATCTGCCAGCTACATTCCACAGGCGGCAGGTGAATGTAAACAGCAGGCAGTGGGCGGGAGCAACAGCTAGACTGCTATTGGCTGTCTACTGCACCCACACACTGAGCAGAGGAGCAGATCTGAGAGAAAGTTCTCTCTCAGGTCGGTGGGTGCAATAGCCAGACTGCTATTGGCTATTTCAAATTGCAATAACCAATAGCAGGCTGGCTATGTCACCCACTGAGCAGAGGAGTGTACCCGAGAGAGAAAGTTCTCAGTGATCAGTGTGCGTGTATAATGCTCTGGCTTCTGCAGACATCTCCTCCATTCCCTCGGTACAGATTTCAGTTACAGGGACGGGAGAAAAATGCATGGACTACATGTGCGGTTAAGGTACTTGAATGCATTTTTAAGATTTAACTCCTGAGTTTAGTGTCACTTTAAGGATCTCCAATTCAGACGGCTTCACATTTCTCCTGTAGAGTGCTGCAGCTTGAAGAGATCTAGATAATCTGCTTTAAGTGCTTAACGAGGACAATACATGTTTTACCCATGGTAATAAATGGCTCCAACAAATGCAAGATAATGAAGTTTGACATTTCTACATACAGAGTGAGTCACATAACATCCTGCAGGCTATGTACCACAATGTAATATCTTTTGAAGGTGCATTACTTTAGACTACATCCATCATGCATTGCTAGACTCAGAGCATTATATCAAATGGTAAATGGACCATTGATGCATCTGTGGTTTATCCAGCATCCTTCCGCTGGACATAACGTAAAGTGGTGCATAAAAGGCTAATGTATTACCCATGCAAAGGACTTTTAAAAGTCTTACTTGTCAGGCTGCTGTCCACATTATCTATATTCAATTTGCACAAAATTAATTCACTGTTTTGTGTGACACAAACTACACTGTAGATATCTACTTCCTGGAAATGTTTTATGTGCATAGACTTAAACTAGAGGGAAAATATGCAGCAAACAAACACATTGGGGGGAATCTATCAAAACTGGAGCAGCTGTGCATGGCAACCAATCAGCTGCTATCTTTCATTTTCAAATCCTAACTGAACAAACTGAAGAGAGATGCTGATTGGTTGCCCTGGGCAAGTGCTCCAGATTTTGTCTGCTCCAGTTTTGAAAAATTCCTCCCAATTGTCTTGTTAATGTAACATTTACATAGACGTATTTATGACAAAACGTTCCCACTTTTCCTTGAATACTGTTCAATAATCTGATTATTTAATGTTCTAAACAGATTTGTAAATGCTCCCTCTAGTGAAAAACAGAAAACCTTGGCAAAACACAGAAGAAGGAAGGCAACCAGCTATGGGATATTGTACCTGGATATGGCACTCTTCCTTTGGTGACCAGTTCTGTCAAAAGAATACCAAATGACCAGACGTCAGACTTGATGGTAAATCTGCCATACAAAGCAGCCTCAGGAGCCGTCCACTTGATGGGAAACTTTGCACCTAAATTGCCACAAATCAGATTGTGAGTCTCTGTTTATAAACAAGTTAATACATATTACATTAATATATACATAAGCCTTTCATCTGGCACCAATGTCTTTCACAAAATGAGCGAGAATGAGAAAATGGACATTCAGAAACAGAATTTATACCATTCATTGCTTTCGCTTTATTTTCTGCCCTAAAGTCAACAGTAAACATTATTCGTTTTGAGTCCATTTAAAAAAAAATAATGTTATTTTACAAAGAATAATAATTTATAACACGATAGCTCAATATCGCTAATTTTTTGAAAGCATTATTTGGGGCAAGTCGTTTTTTGAGAGTGCGGGGGGGGGGGAGAGTAAATCCCCATTTCTTCAACTTCGGCTCTAAACTCATACAAAATCCAAAACTGACAGTGTAGCAAAATGTTATTTCATTCAGATAATTCACCTTGTCTTGCTGTGTATTCGTTGTCTTCTATTAACCTAGCCAGACCAAAATCAGCAATTTTGCAAACAAGATTGTCTCCCACTAGGATGTTAGCAGCTCGGAGGTCTCTATGGATGTAGTTCATCCTTTCTATATAGGCCATACCATCTGCAATCTACAAAATAATAAAATGTAGGGAACATTATTAACCTGTTAAATGCAACAACAGTAAACATAACGTAGTGAGGGGAACACAGCATACACTTACCTGTGCAGCCATATCAACAAGCTGTGGCAATTTCAAATACTTCCCATCTCCTTCTTTGAGGAAGTCCAGAAGGCTGCCTGTTTAAAAACACAGAACAAACTGACCTGTATCTGGCTCCATTGCTATCCAACAACAACAACCTCTCAAATATTCATTCTTATACAGAAGATAATCAAACCAAAATTCAGGATATGGACCGTGACTGAATTGATTAGCCATTTTTTAACCAGGATTCTGGGGTTCCTCCAGAGGTTTCTATGATTTCCTTCAGTAGTGAGCAGTGGCAGACTGAGCTCCCACCAGGGCCTGCATAGTTCTGGAACCAGTATCACTCAATAGAACCAGCAACATGGTCACGTAAGAAACCACAAAAACCAATACATTTTTTAGTGGTCTGTAAGGGTGGAAGTCCTTCCGTGGGCTACCAGTGTGTGAGGGCACTTTTCGGCTAGCCAACAATATAAAGGGGTATTTCTTCGCTGACGACCAATGTAACAATTTGCGGTGCGTTTTTATTCTCTGAACTATATTATTTCTTTAATATTTTGATTATAATTTCAAATTTAAATGACAGTACAAAGCAGGGAAAGGTAAAAAAAACAAAAACATTTGGGACCAATATGTTAAGTATGCCACATTATTTTCTTCATTATAGATAATGTACCACGAGCTGTAGATATATTATCTGGGTCTCCCTGACCCAGTATATGGCCCTAAAATCTAGAGGAACCTTATATAAAAGGGGCTCCAGTGAGTGCGAGGGGAAAGATTTATGGTGGATCAGAGCAAGTTCAAAGGTTAAGCCCATGGCACACTTGCAATCCTGTCACAACTTGCCAGCAGCCTGGTCACTAGAAAGTGCAAAGAAAACAGTTCACTGGCCAATGGGTGAGGATTTGCTCTCACTTGGACAGGAACGCTGCCAAATGCCACCTGCCATTGACAAAGCGACACCTAACTCGTCTGGCCATAGAAAGAGCAATGGGGAATAGGTCTCTATATTTCTGCATAGCGATCCGGTCATTGATGAGATGTTGCCAGTGACAGGATTGATAGCGTGCCCTTGCTAAATCTTTCAGTATAAGTTTCTTTTTCTTTAAATAAAACACTTAGATTGTAGTGGTCAAAATCATCCAAAGGATTAAATATTAAAGATGAAAACATTTTCTCATTACATAACAAAGTTCATGAAAATTAAGGATTTTTTAAATGAAGCAAACCTTTTGACATGAATTCTGTTACAATGTAGATCGGCTCTTCTGAAACCACAGCATACAGAGGGACTAGTTTGTCGTGCCTTAGCTTTTTCATTATCTGCGCTTCTTGTAGGAAAGCTTCAGGCATCATTGTTCCAGGCTTTAGTGTTTTAATGGCTACTTTAGTTGTACCATTCCAAGTTCCTAGAGAGGAAGAAAAAGGTAAACAAAAAGCATGTTCAGAATTCTACTAAGCAGAAATAAAACAGAAACAATGATATATCAAGGGAGATTAAAAGTGAAATTGACACATATATATATATTAGGGCTGGTAATGATTAAAATTTTCGTTTTTTTTTTAAATCGATTAATTTCGATTAATTATAACGCACATTCAGATCCAACTACATTGGCCTATACACATACAGCACAGCAATGAAGTCATAAAATGAACTAGGATCACACTAATCCAGCACGTTATTAATCTCACGTGCCCCACTCAATATGGCCGCCGCTTGAGTGGGGCAACTCAGAATAATAACGTGCTGGATTACAAATGTATTAACCTAGTATAGTAAAACAGCAAAGCCCTAAGGGTGATTTAAACATAAGTATTAGCTTAATATTTGAAATAGACCTAGTCTTACTTAAAAAGAACCACCATTCAATGCACATAGAAAGCTAATAAACATCACAGAGGAGCAAAACTATACTTGAAGAAAGATTTCCCTGCTAAAACCCATGTGCAGAAATGTAGATCAAAGAATCATCTGAGTTCACTGAAGTTTGGTAAAGACTAGGGACTTTTTTGAATGCTACTGAAGTATAGAACTGCTTTCTACCACGTTTCAAAAGGCAACATTCTGACATGGTCTTCTTCCACATAACAAATATCGCACGACTCTTCACAAATAGATATTAAAAACAGAGGAAACTGAATGTTTGCAGATTAACCCTACTACACTAAATAGGGAAGTGGATGGGTGTTCTGTAGTCCTTGCACTCTTCTCATCCTTGGCAAACAATGTTCCTGCTATCCTAGGACTGCAAGTGTGTTACTGACAAGATCACCAGGTGAAAAGGGAAACAATAAAAAAAAAAACTTAAAAAAAAGGGCACCTGATCCAACGATTTTTCCTCCGACAAGGTCCCGGCCAATGAATGGGGCCACAGCATGCTGGTGCAGTATGGTGTTAAATTAAAAAAGCTACCATGATACCTTACATTGCTGAATTTATTTTTTGCCCAGTGGGACAGGAGCTTCTTTCTAATAATTTTTTGTTTTGTAACTTCTGTTTCTGGGAAGACATTGCACATTGTATGAACTTCTATAGGTTTATATAAGCAGGGCTGTGCCTATTCAGGCTGCAGAAACACTCTGATGGGTGAAGTTGTAAATAACTCAACTGAATTGAATATGGTGTTCTGAGGACACCAGGTTACTAGTGAACAGATGATCTATGAGGAAAATCATGGAAACAGACAAAAAAAGTTTTGGGAAGTTGGCTACATGCAACTCATATTTTAAAGCCGTTCAAAACTCTGGATTATTTTTGCTGGGTGGCGTGACCATTACATTTGGAGCCTGATAAAAGTGAGTGGCTTCACAGCCGTGAGCTTGTTTTAACTGCCCGACTTCCATGACATATAGGACACATCCTTGGCAGTCAAAGGTTAATGGGGGGTACTCATGGATTTACAAAAAGGAAAACCAAAAGCAAAAAAAAGTTAAAACTTACCCATCCATACTTCGCCAAAGCATCCCTGACCCAGCTTCAGTTCAAGTCTCAAAGATTCTCTAGGAATTTCCCAAGCATCCTTTGCTAATCCCTGGGTTTGTGGTTTCACAGTAGGGCACACAGTTGTTAACCTATAGCACAAGCCATCAGCATGTTCTAGAAAATAAGAAATACATAATTTGTAAAGCCGGATAAAGTTTACAATGTGTAGGTAAATATGTTGCACTCCAGAATTTTGTAAAGTACTAACATCAATAAAAGAGAAAGGGTTACACAAAAGATGTATGATAGTCTTTAACAAAGGTTGTTGCTTCTAAATCTACCACATTCTGTAATGAGTTTAAATGCTTTTAGGTCAAGTGCTACTACAAGAAAATAGCGAAATAACGAGCGTCTCAGAACTAAATGTCCTTCATATATTGTTTTCAGCTTCCAGAATTGAAGGGTTAACAGAACCCTGTCCAAAAAGGCAAATTACCAATGAAATGGCCCTATTACCTGAGTAGTGTTTTACAAGCTTCTGCAGCGAATCAAACTGCGCCCGTGTAGTGATATAGTATCCTCCATTGTCAAGTTTTCTGATTTTGTAGTGTTTCACATTATCACTTCTTACTTCATCCCAATCTCGAATGGAGAGGGAATATGCTCCTATGGAGATACATTGAAGAACACAAGATATTTGTTAAACCCATTAACATTTTCCTTTTTTTTTTTTTACATCTTAGTGCTAAACTCAGCCAGCCTCTTTGCAGCCACTTTCTGTCTAATTGTATGCATGCCATTGTTTAGAGCATGAGTCCTGATAGTATTAAATGGTTGACCATGTCTGCGCAATGAACATCTTAAAACAGAGGTAAGCACAGTATGCAAGTATGCACAGCATAACAGCACATTAGGGGAAACTTACCTTCCAAACTTAGTTTGTCCACCTTGTTATATGAGATTTTAGGGACTACTTTAAATTAATGAAATACACTTGATAAACGGCTATGAAAAATACAAATAAAATGTTTAAATTGATTACCTTTAGTGGTTTCACTTTCCCTTACTAAGAATGTTCCTCTCTGGTTCCCTGGGTTGAGGAGCAATCTTTCAGCATCTTTTCTACCCATTTTCCCAAAATACCATCTGGGAAAAAAAAAATGCATAACATTGATATTACCAGTCCCTGGATGCATGCAACGGAATACACACATCATTTTTTATGCAAGGTATTCTGCAACTTATTACAAAAGCGGAATTAAAATATGCACAAAGCCCACTCTCCCATCATAAATGGCAACCTCTATAGGGAAAAACCCCCCAAAACTATAGTTTATATACTTACATTACCCACAGCTATCACAATCCCAGGGAGGGGACACTAATATATTAAGTGGACCTTGCATTTTTACTTCTAGGTTGGCTTTACCCCATAAGGACCACGGTGCATAGTATGTCATTGGCACGGCCTGTAAACAGACTCTGTTTACCTTTGTAAAGCAGGCTCTAAATGGTACCCTAATGCGTGTTCCTTTTAGCTCACTACAATGCAGAGACCTTCAGTGTATTATGGTGGTACAGGTAGGTTTTTTCCTACACTGCCAGTTCATTCAAAATTTAAGGGCTGCCTTAATGAATGAAAATGTGTGAATGGGCCCTAATAATCTGCATTTCATATGGATAAAACAGACATGTTTTTAAATTGATCATGTAAATGCACTTAGATTTATAACACCTCCCACTTTATCCAGATATAAATGCTTTATTTGACAGAAGGCAGCATGTGTAAATCCTATTATAAAAAGTCTACCTTGGCTCCTATAACCGTGTACTGATGTGATAGCTCTTAATAGTTTCAAGCCATTACTTGCTATCAAGTTTTGCTTGTCCTTGGGTGTCTTTGCTTTACTTTTTGGATTATTTTGGCGGGAGGGGACGTCATAAGGGGTGTTCTGCACTGTGTGTGATATGTGCATATATATATATATCTGCTTACTTGCATACAGTATAGCATTGTCCCTATGTTGTCCTGGGGAAGGGACCCTGCAATGCCCTGAAACGTTGGCTTGACTGATGTGAAGCATTATCAATAAATGAGAGTACTTTTGCACCTATAAGTACTGAGTGCTGGTGGTGACTTCTTATTTGTTTGCACTTAAGTCTCCAGCAACCAATTTAATAGTTTTCATCACAACTATTAGTTAAAATCTAGGTTCACTTATCCATTAAAAATGTAAGCAGTACAAATCTTACTCTTCAGCCTGTATGGAGTCCGCAGGAGCAACATAGTTACTGGGAATATAACCAGTTTTTCCAGTGGCTATAGATCTTGCTTCCCACCAGTCTCCTTCTCTGTAAAAGAAAATGATTGACAAATAAATACAATAAAATCACATTTATATCACAGAAAGCACAGGAGGCGCTTTACATTTATTTTGGAAATAGTTCCCATTAAAGCTAAAGCTTACCTCTATTATTCTGGTGATCAAAGGCCACCTTCACACAGGCTACATGTAGAAGCTATATTACAGTCATGCTATATTTAGTGTGTTGATCATGTATTTTTTTTATTTAAAAAAAAAAAAAAAAAAAAACATGTAAAAAAGGAACCCATTCCAACAACATGTAATCGTTAATAAAACTCTTATTTTAGCACACACCGATCTAAAATCATAAAAACATGCAGCATGTACAAACGTCTACTTTAAATCGACAATTGCCTTTTCCTATCCACATCCCATTAACCATCTAAATCATTACAGATTAAATCAGATGGATGTCACATCCTACTTGAGTATGTATTACACATTATATTGTAGTAGCGGTAGTTGGATTTAATAGACATGACACGTTTCACTGACACTTTCGCTTCATCAGGAGTATATGAGACATTGGTAGAATGCGAAAACTATCCTGGGACTGAAGATTTGGACAATTCTGTTAAAAGTCTGGTGGGCAAACGCACAGATACCAGTCGATAATTCCATCCCATCAGAATCAATGCTGACAGAACCAAAGACAGCCACCGCATTTATACAACACTATATTCCTCCATTGAAATTAATGAACGATGGACAGATCTTCACATTGATAGAACAGTGGAAAGGTGTGGGGAAGGAGGGTGCGCCTCCTCCCCACCCGGTCTGCAGTAGTCAAGAAGCTGAAAGGCAGTTTTGTTATTCATGCCAAGAAAGGTACTTTGTTACTCAAAATAGTAATGTGACTTAGTAATGGTGATGTGTACTACGAATTCCTGGGAAGTGTACATTTTCATGGTATATCCACTTCACAGCAAGGTGCATAGGACCACATGTTTCTATTATGAATTTTCAGCCCTAGTCCTGCCGACTCCGCCAAAATTCAACTTGTTTGTGTGGCCCTGTTGGCACCCTCCTGCTCACCAAAGTCACCGATTCGTCTTTTGTCGAAGGAACTGGTCCAAATCTCTCAACCAAATAGTGACTGCACCCTATCAGTTCTGGTATTCTGACAACGGCACACTGTTGGGTATTCTGAAGATGGGGGGATTCCACCATGTTTAGCACGGATGTGAGGGGGTGCAAGCGCTTTTTTCTTGTTCAGCTTGCAGGCGTTAGAACGCAGCTGCTGGTGTGTTCTGTCACACCCCCATAGGTTGAAAACAGCGACACGGCACTGTAACCTTTCTTTTTTGACAGAACTTTATTCAAATGTCACAAAGTAACATTTTATTTTGTTCTATTGTTCTCAGCGCAGTGTGATGGATTGCATTGCACCACGCTGTACTACACAATATTGCAGAAGTACTTATTTTAGCATGCACCACCGTAACGTGGTGATGTGAACTGCGCTGGTTGTAAGCCAAGCTTTTTGTCTTGTCTTTTCATTGCGACTGTGCTGGGCAAAGTTGCCCAACACAGCTGGTGTGAACGTGCCTTTCAAGTGGCATGGATGCAACCAGTATTAACACAGCTTACTTATTTTATAGGTTTGAAAGGTTATACTTTAAATGTCTTCTTGTTTACTAGCAGCCCGCAGAGTTCACATCGACGTTAGATACATTTTTAAAGGTAATACATTGTCAAGGAATAGCGTAATTTTATACTAACACAAAATATAAAGTATACCGCTAGCAGCAGCATTAAGGCCATTTTAGTAGAGATCAATATTGACTAGCCGCTGCTTAGCTGTATGTCATGCTATGATACATTCGGAGAAACAGCGATTTCCCCTGTGGTGTACAATTGATGTATTAAGGTGTGCCCTGGCTGAATCAGAACACTGTCATTAATTTCAGCCAAACTAACAATTCTAGGAGAATGGATCTTGCATTAATTCAAATCCCAGTTATCGCATACTGAATATCTATACATGTTTAGGCAGATTATACAGTAAAAAGAACTGCACATACACAAATATATTTACAACAGCACACAGTAAGTCACACTTGGAAATGTTGAGCATTCATACGTGTATACAAGATAAACACTGGCAGAGGATTCTGTCATGACTTACGTGTTATTAATTATTTGGAATCTTTCACCCTTCCTAAAAGAGAGATCTTCTGATGTCCTAGCTTCATAATCATATAAGGCAACAAAAACAGTAACACCACCTACAATAAAAAAAAATGAGATCAAAAGCAGAACACAGTGGATATTCTTCAAAAAAATCCCTTTTGTTATAAAAGATATTTCAATACAGGACATTGGAGTCAGATCCAAAATAACTCGACTGTAACTAGGTCACACATAAAAGTATATAGGTGTACAGCATATACTCAATAGGGCAAAAATGAATGGTTTAATCAGAATGGATCTGTCCTACAAAAAAACATTGGTTTAATTAATTAAGTTCCCATTCACACCAGGACGATGCGCGGTTTTGTAGCGTATTTTACAGGCATTTTCTGTTCATATGTCAGCTCATTTTTGAAACTCGTTTTCAGTTGCCCAATGAGCAGCAGGCTCTGCTGCTGAAACGCATGGAATGGCACAAAAAATATGCACGTTTCCATTGAAGTCTATGGAGCAAAGGTGATCGTGTCAGGGAGAGGGAGCCATGGCTTCGTTTAGCGGGGGTCGTGACGGCGCCCCCCCTCAGTCCTGCGCCCGTGACCCCCCCGCACCCTCGGTTGTTACGCCACTGCATGCATGTACAACCCTCAAAGACATGTATGGGATTTTATTTGCATTTGTTTCAGTGCGGAAAAATCCGCAATGGTGTGAACGGGGCCTAACATAGCTGCAACTCAATCCAGAACTTAGTATGAAATACAACTACTCACATCAACCTTTGTGAGTGATGGAGATAACTTAACATCCCTATCAATGTTATACGCACACTAGGCACAAACATGGTAGAAGTGCTACGATGAAGGCCCAGCAAGGCTAAAACATGTAAGTAAGTGAGTGTTGCTTTTTTTAAATATATGGTATAAAAAAATAAAGATCTATTAGGAGAAGATTCCTTGTGTGCTGCCATCTTGTTGTAAACTGATTTGAATCCTCAAAAGGTGGATCGTGGCTTTGCACCATGGTGGTTAAGTACAGAGTATAATGAGAGGTCAGGGCGGTAAATCCCAGGACTGATACTATGAACTGGTAGCAGCCTGAAACTACATACATTATGGATATAGACTGCGATAAAGGATATACTGGGAACAAATGGTCCAACCTAGACGCTGGGTAGAAAGTAATGAAAGCAAAGCTGAAGAAATAAAAAGGTGGAGGGGAGAAACTGCCATTGCCAACTTGTTTTTAATAGTCAAGGTTCCAGGGATCATCTGAAATCGATGGCTTTTCCACATGGTGAGACACTGACCTGGTACAAGCAACTGAACTTCCTTCCCGAGTACATATTCCAGGTTAGTGACTCATTCAGTTGTGCAGCCAGGATCAGCGTTGGGACATATACCTTTAAACCAAATTAGCAATGGCATATTTCCATCGTCATGGGTGCCCATTTATACTTCTATTGCCAATGGCCTCAAATACCAAAGCAGAATGTTGCAGCCAGCTATTCTTCAGTCGCATAACTGCCCATGCCACACACGTCTCTCTTTTTCCAAGCATTGTTGCGGAGCCAAGTGCAGTTAATTCCCACGGCAGTTAATATCTATTCACAACTGTTCAGGAAATTCTGATACACTTCAATCAGAAGACGGAGCCAAGAGATGTAAATCAGTGTACTACTGAACTTCTGAATAGAATCAGACACATACCAAGCACTTCATAATGCATGTCAGTCAATCTTCTTTACCCCCCCGAATCTGATCATTTATTCATTATCAAAATGTATATATGGTGTCTGTCTGCAAATGAGAGAAGTGTGTTTTTTCAAACTGCTGTATAAAGAAGCATAAAGCAACATTTTGGCAAATAGCAAACTACTTTCTCAGCTGCATATTTCACCAGTGTGTTAACGTGATGCATCAAGTACAATGCAGTGTGTTGTGGGACCATTTAATTTTAATAGCACCCAACACATCTGCATTTTAGGAAACCACAATGCACTCATGCAAACCATCTGCACGTTGTGGTGCGCTGCATGGAAAAAAAATGTGCCAAGTCTTGTCTTAGTGCGTTGCAGAGCTTTTGACAGTCCATTTAAAATTACCGAGATGCACTTCTATGAATGAGTACAGTCAATCAGTGGCGTAACCAGAGTTATGGGCATCAATAATTATGATTTACACACATCTTCCACACTGGACAGCTAGGCATGCAACACATATCATTCCTAACAGATCAGCATAGGATTACAACAGTCACTGCCTTTAGCAACTTAGATTTATCAATTTCACTTATTGACAGATTTGGCTAAAATATAATTATGAGAAAATTAAACATAAGATGCAGTTTGTCAATAGAGTTGAGGTGTATCTAAAGCCATTTTTTAAGCTTAGGATAGAGTGGGGAAGGGTTAGAACTACGGATGCACCAAAATTAAATTTTTAGACCGAAACCAAAAATTTAAACATTTGTCAGGCCGAAACAGAAAATTATTTTTTTTACCAACCTTTAAAAAAAATAATTATATTTTAATTATTTCATTTTTTTTACTGTACTGTTAGGGGCTTTGGGGAAATATCATGGGTCTAAAGAGAACCCTGATATTTCCTTTTAAAAATAGAAAAAGATTGGGGACAGAGTCCTCAGTCTTTTTCCGCAGGCCCAGCACTGAATGAACAGGAAGATCTCATTATAAAGGTTTTCTGTTCATTGATAATCATCTGGAGATAGTAAATATTTACTACTCATGAATGGACAGGAAGCCTCTATACTAAGCTGCTTCCTGTTAATTCATAAAGGGAACAGATAGTAAATAATTTACTATGTCCCCATTCATGAATAAACAGGAAGTGATGTTTAGCACATCCTGTTTATTTATAACTGGGGACATGGTAAGCTTACTATATCCTCAGTTATTTACAAACACTCAGTGATCAGTACTGACCGCTGAGTGTTTGTGCCCTGCTCTCCATCCTGACTGCTCTGCCTGTCACAGGAGCGGAGCTCTACACATGCACCACACCACTTGGCCTCCTGACAGCCGGGCACTGGTTGCTGGATTGGCTCTGTTTCCCCTCCGATCCCCGCTTGCTCTGCTGATACATGCAGGGGAGAGCAGCAGAGATTGGAGGGTACACAGACTGAAGCTTGCAGCTGGCACCCAGTGGGGAGGAGAGAAACTAGGGATGGACCACATTTTCGTCCGTCTTTGTACTATCGGCGTTTCGCCCATAGTACCATTTTCAGCCGAAGTTTCGGCAGCCGAAATTGCAGTGCATCCTTAGTCAGAACCACTGTCAGGTGGTACTCTTGTCTGATACCCCTTTAGAGAGATTTTCCCTCACGTTCTGCTCTGGGGACAACCGTTTGCCAGACAGGAGGTGAGAGAATATCTGGGGAAACAGACAACAAATTAAAGCAGATAGTGAATCTAGCAATCCCCTACTTAAATTTTAAGTTTCCTTCACTTCCGGTCTTGCGAAAGTTGTCCCTGTGACAGGAATAAGAGTAAATCTCTCTAATAAAGTAACATCAGGCAGGGGTTCTAATCCTCCCTCCCTTTATCCAAAACTAAAACAAACCGCTATAATTACACTTTAACACAGCAGTTGTTTCAGCGGTCACAAACTGGCACTGTCACCTTGGGGAAGGGACCCTGCAAGGCCCCAGAACCTCTTGTCTCACCGTCTTCACAATGGAACATGTATAATGTTTTTTTTCTGGTGTGATGACTTTTTGCTTTCTAATTTGTATCTACTCCCGTACATGCAGCTTGGATATGATAACTGAGAGAACTAAAAGTTACAGCATAAACACCAAAATGGCAATAACACTAGACAAAAAAGTGTCTAAAGATTTGCACCATGAGATACCCATCAGAAGTAATATCAGCTTACCCGTCAACCCTCCTGGGTAAGGAACTGGCACTGGTGAAAAGATAGAAGATGCTCCTCCAAAAGGAGTTATTCCAGACGAACCTCCGAACGGCGTCATGGAATGACTGTTAAAATTAGCAGAGGGTCCTTTGACTGCCGGGGACTGTGCAACTTGTGTTGGGTCATTGCCAAACTGGCTCATAGGATCTGGCTTAGGTTCTGTTCTGTATTTTATTGATGGACCTTTGTCCTCCTTACTCTTAATACAGCCCATTATACCTGTAAAAGAAAAGAAAGTGTGTTTAGATAAATCTCTAGGCAGTATACTTAAATAGCTGTATTGCTAACTGGTTGCTGGATTAAAAGGTTACAGTCTGAAAGAATATACTGTATAGTCTTTTCAATGTTTTTTTTCAAATAAACTTGGCAGAGATGGCATGATGTAAAGCAGCAGAATGATGTCACATCTAATTGTCCCTCTGCCCTCTTCTCCTATCACCATGCTCCTTTCTTAGCACATGAGCACTACAGCACAATCAACTGGATCCTTGTGCTGCTTTTCCCTCTCCAAGTCTAAGCTCTGATGTACGGGGATGCAAGAGGTGTATATCAACGCAGATGAGGGGGCTTGCACTTACAAATGTACAATAAAATATGTATTATGTATACAGAGCTGCATTCATTTTTGTATTAATGTATTTCATATCTACAGTGTTGCCCCCCTTTGCTTAGGGCTGCCAGACTACAAGTTACCCTGGACGAGGGAACTTCAAAAAAATATTATTAAGAATGTCACTGTGAGCTGCAGTATCTGGGGAGGGGGAGCATGCGAGACACACACACAAATAAAAATAAAAAGGAGGATTTGGCTCAGCTAGGGAAGGGAAAATGAAATGTTTTTGTCTAATTTATGAGAAATAGGCATCACATTACTGCATAACTGGGTTGTATACTTGTTTAGAACGTCAAACACTGCTGATTGACAGGTTTGTGAATCGGGAGGGACGGTGCCGATAGTCACACTCCCTAAAACATTTTGGTCACATTAAGTTCAGCATAGACATCTGGGAGGGGCTGTGAGCCAATTATAGGTGCAGGGGAATTCAGATTCTAAGAAATCATTGTTGCAAACTAAATACTGCTGACAACACCCCCCCTCCCCCCCCAGAAGTGAGTTTTCATCAGGTATAGAAAATCATGGTTGACTGTAGAATAAAATGGAAATACATTCATTTAAGTAGCACTAAATGACAACCATGTGTTCTAAAAACGTTTAGTGAAATGTTTTCCTTTAAGACTGTGATAGACTGTGATGGTCATATGGTAGAAGATAACTGCAATCTGTGCTAGGCCGGGACAAGGAAGAAGCTGCCATCTACATCAGAAGACTTCAGAACGAGGGAGGGTTTAAGTAACAAAAGATTGTCTTCATCCTGCACAAGGAAAGGGGTGTAGGGGTAATAAAGTGGCACTGATAAGTCAGGTATGTAGTTGTATTGAATTAAAAAGGGATATATTATATAAAAGTGATACATTTCGAAACCCCAACCAATGGAAAGATCTAGGTCTGTGTCTGCAGCATTAGTTCAGCATCGTTTTACACAAGCACAATATACAGCTCTCTTTTAAAGAGATGAACACTATAAAATGCATAAACTTGGCAGAGTTTTATATTTTTTGTGCCCTGATAAAGTAGTTTTAAAGCAAACTTGTGAGCTAGGAATGAGGAGATGAGCCTAAGATTACACTAAAACTGCAAGCTAAACCCTGCAATAATTAAGACCATCTGTCCTGATGTCACTGAAGCAGAGGCTAAACAACTCCATAATCTCTGTCTGCCAAGGGGAAACTTTCCAGGGACTTGCTAGGGTGGATAACATCCCCACACATGGAGGAAAATCATGTATTACAAGACAGCTATCAAACGGTTCAAGTGCAAAGCTGTAACGGCTCCACTATATACTTTAGAGTTAAACACAAAGTTATATTAGGTTCACACACACTCAACTAGTAAAGAAATTACAAAGTGCTAACCAATGGCTTTATTGATGCATTGTTTTGGTATATAAATGGAGGTAGTGAATTAAAATTCAAGGAGTTCTGGTGAGGAAACACAATAAAATTGTGTTTTCCCGACACCCAAGCACACCAATCTCACATACAATAAAACATTACTTTTATTTAATACATTAAAATGTTTTACTTGGTTGTTAGGAATGCTGCGGTCCTAACAACAAATGACTGAGGAATGGAGACCCAGCACAGGTTGTGGATGGCGGTCTGTACGTGACTGCTGCTTGGTCTGAGTCCGGACCGAGGTCCGCCATTTGGGGACCACTGGTATATAGAAACAATCAGGGTTGTGGAATTCCTATCGCCGGACACCCAGGACATACAGTTTTGGGCACCGGGCAGGTGTTTTTTTTTTTAAATGTAGAGCGGGGGAGACGTTTTGTGCGGCTGTGTGGCCGATTTGAGCGGCTGTAATGCACTTGTAATCAGCCTGCTTGTCCGTCGCAGTCACTGAGTGTTATTGTTAAACAGTAAGAACTAAGCAGGATTTGTCCATCCTCAAATTTCCAGAAAACTCCATCCAAAAAAGGTAAGCTCCAATTTTTAATTTTTTAACCTCTGTATTAAAGTCCGTAACAATTCAGTAGCTCTAAATTCTGTGGTGTTGATGAGACACATGCAGGTATTTTTCCACAGTCAAGACTACAGCCCTTCCTGAAGCTTGGAGAACAAATGATATGAGTCACCAAGTTTTATAGCCAGAGCCTGATTCTGCCTGGAATTGATGAGCTTCGTCATTCTAACAATTGTAGGGCACACAAGCAATTACTAAGTCCTCTGTTTGGGTGACCAAACCAATACTTCCTGCACATGCTTGTTGCTAGCAGCCAAAAAATTATTTCATCAGCTGTACCCTTCTGTATTTTCTGTTCCATAAACAGTGGACGTCCTACTCTGAAAGTCTAATATGATTGGAAGTTGAAACAAAGTTAAACAATGGGCCAGCTCGCACTACTGAATGGCACCCCGCCATCTGCTCTGCAATGCAACACACCATCATGCGCTGCCTTCCCAAAAAAGGGTCAGGTACAGCGTCAGTCTTAGCTAGGATTATGTGCCTTGGCATCACACTCAAAAAGACTTTGTACAAATGCTCAACTGCTGCAAGGTTTTTTTTATACAGAGGATGCCTGCCAGGGGGCCCCTGTTTTGTGAAAAGCTGCTGGAACTGAGCCACCAGGCCCAAATATTGCACCTATTCAACAAAAGAATGCTCATGGCCCAAAACCTCATCCCTACTCCCCTTGCATTCAAAATGAATGGCTGCCTTAATTCGACACATGGTGTGTTAACGTACTGCACAAGTGTGAAGCCAGCCTACTGTCAAATGCCATTGCTGAATGGGTTTAAGTCATTTACTAAGTAAGAAAACATGTGGCATGAGTGGTTGGAAGGTTTTGTTTGAGAAAAAAAAGTTGACTGTCACCAGTTTAACAGTCAAAATGATTTACACCGTGCAAATCGATTATAATCGATTATGTCGATTAGTTGTTGCAGCCCTACAGCTGACATCACGGTTTCAAATCCTTTAAATCAGTGGATTTAGCTCCTCTTTAAAGGGTTAGTTCAATTTTAAGGTTTTGTTTTCAAAAAGCTATTAACGTTACATCTTACAATGCAAATTAAAATGCTGCCTTCCATTTTTTAAAATGATACTTTTAATGCTGCTCGGGTGGGCTCCCCCTCTGTGTCCAACTACATGGCAGTACAGACACGGATGTGGGGCCCCAGCTCCTCAGGAGAATAGTACTTGTTCATGGAGGAGCCGGGGCCACGCATCCAACAGTTGGTCCATCTTTTCATGTAGTCAGGATGGAAAGGGCGGAGGCAACATTTTAATACTGTATGCATTGTAAGACGTAACGTTATTGGATTTTTAAAAAACAAAAACATTAAAAAGGTGAACTAGCCATTTAAAGAGGAGCTAAACCAGGGGTGGGCAAACTCCAGCCCTCCAACTGTTGTGGAAGTACAAATCCCATGAGGCATTGCAAGATTCTCACAGCCACGACTCCCAGAGGCAGATGCATCATAAGATTGGTAGTTACACCACAGCTGGAGTCTGCCCACCCCTGAGCTAAACCCACGGATTTAAGGGTTAGTTCACCATATGCAGTTGTGATGCAGTCCGTTCAGTTTGGCTGCTGTAGCCAAAATACATAAAAATGCTTTCTTGTGGGCTTTCTTGTGCTGTATTCACACCATGGCAGGCCGATGCAGTCAGAAAAAATACTGCTCGTCCTATTTTAGCTGCATCGGATCGCACCGGAACGCATCCCCCCAAAAAACCCACACAGAAATGATTGTGTCATCATCCAGGGACTTCCTCTTTGTAGGTAGAAGAGATAGTGGAGCCATGGCTGATGTGGATGCGGACATCTTTATAAAATATTTGGAGGACTGTCCACTGCTCTATGATCCCAACTATAAAAATAAATCGGCAGAAGATGGGAAAATGGAGGGAAATAACTGCCAAGCTATACACCGATTGTCTAATTAGCATTTTATTTAAAAAAAAAAAAAACACATCAGAAAGCATCACAAGCATGTGACCTAACCCTAAAGGTTTCCCAAAAGAGTTACATTCAAGGCAAGCCTCTGTCGAGAACGGTCACAGTCGCCAATATGCTTATGTCAGCTCCGAACTTTCAAGACCTCAAAAAGCTGGTGTCTTAACTAATCGTTGGTAAATCCTGGAGTTCTGTTTTAAGCAAATCCCTTTGAATCTCTTACAAAATGTCTTACCTAGAGACTCTGCCAGTAACAGCACTTTCTGATGCAGGCAAATAATGCCAAGCCACTTCCTCAAAATTATCGGTAGTTTTGTCAGCTTTCCACATGTGCTACTTCAGTTGGCAATGGGGCCTATTAGATTGGACGAGCAGCCCAAAAATAAAAGTGCAGAATGCATAAACATATCTCAATAATGTTAAGAAATCTGGTCTCCGACATTACAATATTAAACATTTCCAATTAACAATAATATGAAAATACCAATTTGAGAATGTCAAAGTAAATCCAATGATCATGCCATCTCTATATGTGTATTTGTTTTTAGCATAGACCAGAGCCTGGTTTTATAGCAGAGACCAAAGCCGTACTTCAAAGATAGTGTGCACACTATTTGCAGCATGGTACTGAAGAACACAGTACTGAGGCTAGACATTTAAGAAGCTTATGTCTAATCAGAAAAGCCCTCACCATACCATCCCTACATCTCTATAAACACACAGTGAGGGCTTATGGCCACACACAGAATTTCTGAGCACTCTACTAGGACAACAAGATAGTTCCATTTATTAATTCCATTTACTGCATCTCTATACACCGCCTACTACAAACGTTTCACTGCTTTGAAAGTGTTTTGTTTTTTTACTAAAGCCACTTTTCGTCAAATATAACCCGAACAGGGAAATCAATTGATAGCCGACGAATCGACGATCGAAAACGTTGGTAACGTTTTCAATCGTCGATTTTAATCGACTAAATCGATTAACTGTTGCAGCTCTATACTTATGTTGATCAGTTCACCTGCAGCACCCCATAGCATGCGATATAATTCATAAAATGTAACCTGTCCAATTATTTTATTTCTGAAAAAAGTGTTTACTCACTAAGGCTTTATATGCAGACATGACGCCGCGACCCACTGCAGAGGGTGTCGCGACCCACTTTTGGGTCGCGACCCACGAGTTGAGAACCACTGCTCTAGTCCCTTCACCCGCCACTCCCTACTATTGCACAATCACAAAATTCCCTGTATATTTATCCAAGAACACAAAGCTTTCTGTGATTGGAGGAGCAGAGATGATGTCACATCTTCACCCCATTTTCTTCAGGCGATCCAACTACAACATGGCATAAACCAAAATGAACCAGTGGGTAGGTACAAATACTCATACCCATATTCTGAAAGATGTAAACACAAACAAGAGTACACTTACATTCGTGATTCCAAAACAATGTCAAAACTTTATATAAAAAATAAATAAAAAAAAAGAAGGGGGACACAGGCAGGGCAAAGCAACACGTTTACCACCATGCCAGACCCCACAGCTGCTTCTACTCACCTTCCCTTCACATTCAGGTATGGTGCAGAATATCACTATGCGAGATCCATGTAATACTCTGATGCTTAACGTATATTCCAAACCAAACATTTTTGGAAGGAAGGGGTAAAACTCCTGTCAAGTTATTACTGCTATACAGGGCTCTGTTCAAAATATTTACCCTCACTTCCTGTCCTGCTAACAATGTTCTATCCCACAGGAAGCGAGGGAGACTGCACTGACGTCAAAGCATCAGGATGACCGCCAGGGAACTAGCATTCAAAAGAAAGTTCAGAAATAACAGCCCCACTAATCTCCCAACAAGTCTCCCTTCAACCCCTGTATAATAAAGTGATGATTATACAGCGATTACCACATGCGAGTAAGCTCTGCTCAGGGTTAGTATTCTGTTTATTCCTCTTCTAGATAAGTTGCGGCTCAGTTACATCAGAGCGGTACATTAAAGGAGAACTATGAGATGAGTGATTTCCACTCACCTCATAGTTGTAGCCGACCTGTGACAATGAGACTGTCACAGGTCGGCTCAGTAGATCGGGAGGTGAGCGAACACATACCGGGTTCGCTCGCCTCTCGATCCTGTCACGGCTCTCTGCCGTGACAGGGGGAGGGGCTGGATTTCCCCCTCCCCCCTCCGATCTGCCAGCGCTGACTGGCGGAACGGACGGGGGAGGGGGCGGGTACAGCTGG
>NW_017306275.1:41563-55071 GCF_000935625.1 Nanorana parkeri
GGGCCGTGTCAGGGGTGTCGCCGGTGACGGGGGGAGGGGCTGGATTCCCCCCTCCCCGCTCCGATCTGCCAGCGCTGACGGGCGGAACGGACGGGGGAGGGGGCGGGTACAGCTGGCTCTGCCTCTAGATAGGCAGAGCCAGCTGTCACTCACGCAGCTGGGCGGATCCCGTCATCTACGTCGGGATCTGCTCCGGCGTCTCAGTATACCGCGAGCTGTAGCTCGCGGTATACTGAGCTTAGGGTAACGGGAGGACGCTAGTTTGTGTCCTCCCGTTACCCTTAGACCCCGTTCACATGTAGCGACATACCTTTGCAGCGGCCGGGATAGCGCGACTTTCGGGGAGACGTTCCAGCGACGGTAGCGCGACCTTCTCCGTCGGGCTCCATAGAAACAAAGCAAAATCGGGCAAAATCTGCAGAAAAAAGGGTCCGGTAGAAGCGACTTGCGACCGCGACGAGAGAGGCGCGACATGGGGCTAAGACAGCTCCATTGACTATCATTAGCCGGTGACTTCTCGCGATATCGCGCTGCAAAAATGCGCGAAATCGCGCGATAAGTTGCTACATGTGAACGGGGCCTAAGGAGAACTACGTGGAAAAACACTGACCCCATAGTTCTCCTTTAACACATGTGAATTAGCATGTTATATCATGTAATTTACGAACAGAAACTAAAAACAAGCTCAGTCATGAAGGGGTTAAGGCAGCCCATTCATTTGAATGTGTTGGCCACAGCCAACTAATAGCTCATGGCACGCTGTCCTCCTGACGTCCCCAGGACCGGAAAAGGTGCAAAACATATTTTGTAACAATGGTTCTTCTCTTCCTCATCATCTGAATCAAAATCAAAAATTAGACTAAAAAATCTGCCGCACTTTGAGGATTATCACTCCTACTCACACATTATGTTTTTTGTAGATTGCTTTCGCATTTTTTCAGGAAAACGAAGAGTCCATGTGGAGTTTCATATGCAGCTAATAAAACGTTGCAGGCTGTCCGACAGTGCAAACTACTATATGAACATCATATCCATGAACAAGGCACACATTTGCTTTTACAAGATGATGACCGGTGATTTTTAAGCTCAAAATGTTGTAATTTTTTTCAGCTGTGGCTTTTGTAGTTTATACAGAAGGTCCAGAAAAAAAGATCAGGCAGCTATTGCCCCTATAAAGTTTTCAACCCTCCCACTAAGTGGGACTCCCAGGATAGAAATAAGAACGTTGCTATGCTAAAGTGTAAGTTACAGCATCCGGTCAGTGAAGTCAAAACTCCTGCAGCCCAAAAAGATTTTGCTAGAATATTCTTCTTAAGGCTGGGTTCACACCTAGGCGTATTGAATATGCGTGTTTGTCGCACGTTTTTACCGCGATTCGCGGTTTAAAAAAACGTGCGACAAACGCGCATTTCCGTGGGCTACTTGGCTGTATCCCAATGGAAACGCGAGACCAAAACGCCCCAAAGAAGTACAACGGCGTAGGCCGTTTTGTAGCGCGTTCAGACGGGCTGAAGTACGCCTAGGTGTGAACCATACCCATAGGAAACAATCGGATTTCTGTGTTTGAGCGTTTTGCAGAGCGTTCAAACGCGCTACAAAACGCCCAGGTATGAACCAGGCCTCAATCCAGAGATTTCCGCTGCAGTCGTTTTTCTGCCACAAGAAGTCCTCAGCCGCAGTGCCGGCAACAGTCACCCCACTTTCTCTAAGCCCAGGTCATCCTGCAGGGCTGTCCCTATAGGCGGGTTCACACCTAGGCGACAGCGTTTTTTGCGCACGATTTATGCGCATAAATCAGATTGCACGTTTTTGTGAGCAGATTGTAGCTCATTAACGTGAATGCGAAAAACACGCGCAGAAACATAGCAAACACGGGTTTTCAAGCGTTTCCTATCGACTATGAGACCAAAACGAGCTGTAATATGCTAAAAAAAAAAAGCTCATGTACTTTTTCAAGTGACAGGCGTTTTGCTTACTGCGGCAAAACGCTCAGATGTGAACAGGGCTATAGAAATGAATGGGATTTTATGGGGGGCATATTTTTTGAGCATTTAGGGCAGAAAAAGCTCTACAAAAGGCTCAGTCTGAACCAGGCCTTAATGAGACAGCCTCTTCTCACGCTCCTGTTTTACTATACAGGGACTGCCAGAGGCTGATGTCAAATCAAAATGCAGGTACATACACTGCTTGCATCTAAAAAAGTAGAGTTGCATTCATTTGCGTCTTTTATACCTGCCTAAAGTTGAGCTTTAACCGAAGAAAAAAGCTCAAATTAACCTGCAGAGGGCACTTCATTTGGTCATCTAGTCATTTTTTGTGGAGTCAAAATCAAAATGCTTAGTACGCCAAGGGACTCTTTAAAATTGCTGTATGGAGGGGGCCAAATCATCTTTGTCAAACTGAGATTTTATGGTCTGGACATCTTTTTTTTTTTTTACCAAATTGAATTCAAAACGGATAAACTTTACGAGTACAACTCAATCCGTTTTCAACCCGCAGAACTAACTCATGGCGTGTCTCCAACAACAGGTGCTGCCCAAGAATGTTACCCATAAAGTAGGTTTGGGAGCCTGTAACATTTATGGCTCTGCCTGTTAATACTCTGCTATTCCTGACAACAGCAGCAGAAACAACAACAAAAGGCACATATAAACAGAAAGGCTACAGCTAAACAAACACACAGATGTAATATTAGCTTTCTTTCCGAGACTGCTGAAAAAGAGATCAGTTTTCAGTCATGATGAACCCAACACAAAAAAAGGGCACTTTTTGATACCATCACTCAAACATGTGAACTATGGAATTCCCACAGGAAATGTGAAACACACCAGCAACAATATAACTACTACATAACCGTGCTGATCACTTTTCCCCAAAGTAGAGAAGCCACAAGGTCATGGCTCCTAGGGTTGCCTTGAGCGGTTTTAACCCTTACCACTGCCATGACATTTACTATACATGAGTGGCTGTCTAACAGAGAAACAGCAATGACTTATTGGACACGCCCTTGGTAGGGTTAAAACACATGCTCCAGAACTCTCTACATTGAGGGCTAGTGCACGTGCGTTGCAGGAGCAGAGCAGTTACAGACCAGAGCAAAACTGCGTTCAATGTATTCCGATAGTATTTTGGGCTCTTGCTCACACCGGAGCTTTCAGTTCCAGAGCATGTAAAAAACTGCAGCAAGCCCTATTTTTCCTGCTCTGGAACGCATGCAAACGCACTGGAAAACACCGAAAGCCCAATTTTAAACTAAAAAAAATAAAAATATATATTTTTTTTTACAAAAACGGCCCTGAACGTGTCAAAAACGTGCACAACACACTGCACTGCGTGTGCAGACCTGGTCCGCATTTGGTGTGAGCAAGCCCTGACTGGAGAGCGCAGCATTCATGTGCAAGCCTAGCAGAGAATATTTTGACCAGTGGCTGTGTGCTGGTCAAACTCACTTTATCAGGGAAAATACAATACATGACTGGCATAGGTGGTGCACAGGTTAAAGTGACTCTAAACTCAGGAGTTAAAAATCTTTATTAAAAGGAGAACTATGAGGTGAGAGCTGAGTAGATCGGGAAGTGAGCGAACACATACCGGCGTTTGCTCACCTCTCGATCCTGTCACGGCTCTCTGCTGCGACAGGGGAGGGGCTGGATTCCCCCCTCCCCGCTCCGATCCACCAGCGCTGACTGGCGGAACGGACGGGGGAGGGGGCGGGTACAGCTGGCTCTGCCTCTAGATAGGCAGAGCTAGCGGTCACTCACGGCATAATTGTCGTTATCCGCTTCAGCTGCGGCGTCTCAGTATACCACGAGCAGTAGCTTGCGGTATACTATGGCGTCTCAGTATACAGCGAGCTGTAGCTCGCAGTATACTGAGCTTAGGGTGACGGGAGGACGCTAGTTTGTGTCCTCCCGTTACCCTAAGGAGAACAATGGGGAAAAGCCTTAACCCCATTCTAATGTACCTTTAACAAGAATGTATCTTGTTAAGATACTTGAATGCATATTATTTGTGTATCACTCGGCTGTAGATCCTCAAATCATCTCTGAATTGGTGCTGACACTGTCCTCCTGGAGGGTGGCTACTTTTGCTCCCCATGGTCCCCGTGTGTGTTGTGAAGTAGCCACCGCTCCAAGCTCACTCCTGTGATGGACTACAATCTCACGTTTAGCTTACTAATTTTTATTGAGCTTGTATTCCATCACAGGAGTGAGCTTGGAGTGGCGGCTACTTTACAACAGATGCAGGGACCATGGGGAACCAAAGTAGTCACCCTCCAGAAGGAAGGGCCATGTCAGCACCAATTCAGAGATGATTTCAGGATCTACAGCCGAGTGACACAAATAAGATACATTTTGTTAATAGTTAAAGCGGACCTTTACACTCAAAAATCTAATTCTACAAAATCTATGCATTATGACTGACAAAAACATGTCAGGTGTACAATGCTGTGAATTTGAAACACTTACACAGCATTCACTTCCTGCTTTGAAAGTGCAAATGACTTCCGTTTGCCAATGCAATGCACACTGGGATTGCCTTGTCATCAGCAGAGCATTGCTGGGGAAATCTCATCTGTAATCTCAGGAGATCTCAAGGAAAGGCATTTTCCTCCCTGAGATTATGTGCATAGTCACATGTCCCAGAAATCCAGGAAGTCAAGGAAGGGCTAGTAATCTGCCCTTAGTAAACATGGCCACTGCTAGAAGACTGGGGAAGAAAAGAGAAATAAGGTATGCAAAGAATACAAAGCCGGGAATTATCTAGAAGTATGTTGTTTGTAGATTGTCATTACTAAACATTTCTAAAGGTGTGTTTGTTGTTAATTCAAAGCTATAGGTAAAAGGTCCACTTTAAGGAACTTGAATGTATTTTTGAGATTTACCTCCTGAGTTTAGTGTCACTTTAACAGAATAAGATCTACACACAGGTGAATGAGCCCGTATAACGTAAATTGCAGGTGCATTTCCACATTTCCAGGAGCTGTTGCACATAGCAGACCATAGTAATGAATGACTATAGGCAGGTGTACGTGCGTGTACGCTGCTGCTTGTGGAAACATGCTCATGCATCAAGCCACATGACCCTGGACGCAGCTAGTCTTGTTGAGCGCCTTTACGCAAGCAGTGGCATAAACCCTCCTACAGTCATTCATTACTATGGGTGACTGTACACAGCAGGTGTGTATCCCAGGAGTGGAAATAAGCGCATGATTTATGTGAGCCTGTGTGCGGAAAAAAAAGTGCAATTATACATTCATTTTTTAACACACCATTCACATCCAACATTCTCTCTATACTCAGAATGGGACTAGCTGGCAAACTGAAGGCACGCTTTTGGAACTTTCTGGCACTAGCCATTAAACCTCAACTCCAGGCAAACAACCAGATAAACCTTAAGTACACGGGAGGTTTTTTATTTTGCATTTGTGTCCACCTAGTCCTGAAAAGGTAGACTGTCCTGTCAGAGAGCTCAGCTAGACTGGCGATTGCTCTTTCCTCTACCCCATTTAGGTAATGCAGCCTAGGACTGGACGATGAAGCAGCAGTAGACTGATCAGCTTATACCTCCTCCTATTAGCATGTTCCTTGTCAGCACATGTGCATGTAGCACACCCGATTGGCCTCTAGTGTTGCCCTTCCTTCTACCAGCACACCCCCAACTTTCTAATGTACCTGGGATTACACAAGACTGAGAGTTAAATGTAGAAACTTACACTAGTTATAGTTAAAATAGAATTATTTGCTAAAAGAAATAACTGACAGCATTAATTTGTAGGGTTTTTTTTTTTACCCGCCTGGCATTTGGCTTTATATACAATTAATGATTTTCATAATAAATACATAACAGAATTATTTTTTTTAAAAGGTTTAGCTTTAAATAGATTAATTAACATATATCAAGTCAAACTCTTACACTAGTTGCATTTCCAATTAAAGTCATTTTGTAATGAATACAGAACAGCATTAATTGGTGTTTTTTTTTATATATATCTTCCAGGCATTAAGTTTAAATTAATGATTTTCTTAATGAATACACAACTACATTAATTGATTTTTCTATATCTGTGTGGAGCTTTAAAATATATTATGTAATCACATCACATATTATTCCCCTTCAACTCTACTAACTGGAACTTGCCCTGTGTGTTAGTCAGTTGACACAGCTTCCGGGCATACAGTATGTAATGCTGTCTGTGCCACTCCAAATTACTTTCATGCGGGCATGTTGCAAAAGGGCCATTGTGTTTTGTGAGAACCTGCATACATTTAGCTTTTTCAACAAGCCATTATACACATTTTTATCCTTGAAAACAGCGAGCATTGTGTTCGAAAATTCAGTTTATTGAACTCTGCTCCAGCTTGGCAAGTAGAGCAATGCAAATCAGTGTTCAGTCTAAAAACGAAGCACTGCACAACTTACAAATAGGCGCAGCAGGGCTTGTCAATATCCAATAGGACCGCTTAGCAAAACTGTCCAATTCAAGAATGTATAGGTTGCTTATTTCATGCAGACAGGGGTATATTTTCTTTCCATTTGCCCCAGATGTTGGGAATATTTTGGGGCTCTGGCCTAACTCTTTCATTACAGTAAGCAATCTGGCATTTTTCATCATATATTGGCTCTGAGAGCTTAGTGCTTTAGAATACTATATGAGCAACTGAAGTCCATCTCTGGGCAAACCAAAAAACTATCCTGGCAGTGGGGCTACCCATGTACTGCAAAGGTCATTGCCCTTTTAACTCCGTTTACCTGCCATCGTCGGTGGTTCAGCGGGGAGTGTCGGATGGGTTCGGATGCAGAGGGTAAGCACGGAGCCGAGATTAAGTGCGGCTGTCCTCCATTGCGTCCAGGCCACGCCCCGCCATTGCCCTTTTATGACAAGGGGACAGGAGAAAAAAAAAAAAAAGCTATTTTACTTACCTGATCCCTGTTGGCTAGAATTTTATGTTGCTTCTTTGGGACTGAAGTGGAGATCTCCCCAAAAAGATAACAAAAAACTGAAACTGGTTTTAACTATTCCCAAAAAATTAAAAAGGTGCTGATTTGGCTATAATGCACTTTTTTTCATGTCGTCTTTCATATCTAAATAGATATCAGACATTGGAGAGACTTTCAACCCTAAATGTGAACTCAAAACAGGTAAAAACACCCATTATGTATTCCTTTAAAAAAATCATTACAGTGCATCTAAAACACAAAAACGAAAATGTAATATATTGCAGCTTACCAGTCCTTAGATGTGGTTTTCCCTTTATCTTCACCTAGTAATTCTCCAAATAACACACTTCTTTTCCCCTGTGGCTATGATCACGCCTCCACTGTATCTAAAGAGGCAGCCATGATTGTCACCCTGGTTGAACTTCAAACATGTCTTTGTTCATCTTTTTGCAAGACCAACAGGTATTTTCTGTACTTACTGAAAATGTTCTTAGCCTGATAAATGAAAAGAATGCATCTACCACATCTAATGACTGGGAAATTGCAACAGATTACATTTTTCTTCTTGGTTATCCTTTCATTTTTTTTGCAACCAGTGCAACTACCTGAATTTGACTTGGTATCAGCCTCTTAACTGGGAGCATACTAAAAGGACATAGTAAAATGAGCAAAGGGATGAGCTCATCAGGCTGCTGCTGCTCCTTCAATGTCCAGTCACTGGTCTGAGTGCAGGAAACCGATCACATTTAACATGGAGGCTGCCATTGCTGACTCTCCTAAAACCCTGTGCTGCCATGGCTTTAAAACTTTGAAGCCACTGGAACAAGTATAAAACATAGTAATTCTGACTTTTCCTTTACCCTATCCTGTTCCACTCTTGTTTAGGTTTGAGGATCAAAAAGTATTGAAGCCAGCCATCTTCTCAAGAGGTCAGTCCCTTGCTTCTCATGACAGATGCACTTTAAATGCAGAAGATAAAAGCTAGGTCACACCAGTTGGTCTCGTATGTCTGACCAGTCTTTGTAAGCCTCAGAACTGGAAGAGAAAAATGGAGATCCTTAGGAAGGTAAAATATCTTCCTTGCATGTGTTTCATCGGTGTAGTCAGTAGTTAGCCTAGAGTTAGCTGTAGGCTATTTATTGCATTGAACCTGAATATGAGGAGCAAGAAATCCCCCATGATCCGGAATTGAATATATACCCATCACAACTACAGCAGTGTGTGTATCAATGTAAATTGATTTGTTTTCATCCCCTGTAGCAGCTGGAACAACTGGATGTACGAGTTGGCAATATAAAAATGCAAGGAGTGCTGCCCAATCAAGCTATGGAAAGACTGTCCATCTATGGTTTTGGCTTAAACAAGTCCCGTTTACCTCATAATTGGTTCATATGATGGTACATGGCTAATGCCGCCATTTATTTCCATTCGAAAGACAAGACTGTCTCATCTTGGCATGACAGAAATGTGTTACTTGAATAGATTCCACTATGTTGAATACAAGGAAGTAGTATAATGTGCTTTTCACTTTATTTGGCTTTGTGAAGACTGTAGAATATCTGTTTTGGCATGGTAATGGACATAATGATGATGGCCATAATTATATTTTGGTGTCCAGGTTCAAAAGGCAGAAACATTTCATACAACAAACAGACCACCATGGCTCCCCATTGAGCACAAATAGCCAAAACTAAAATTAAGAATTTCAGGACCTTGCAAAAAATCTTTTCAATGTTTTCACTAACTGGACAAATGTCTCCATAAACACTTGCCATTGCCGGTATATACAAAGCTTGCCAGGCCCAATACCCTACACAGATAAACCACCCAAACTCTGTGTTGCAAAATTGATCGTATAAGCCTTAAAGTTAACCACGATGCCATCATGTTAGCCAGAAGGCGATGTACAGCATAAAAAATGACATTCCCATCTGCATGGAAGAACAAAAAATAAATAGGTCCTAGCATACATCTGCTCATGGTTAATGAGAGCCTGACTAAAATATAGCTGACACGAGTCTTTTTCCACTAAGCGGTTAGATTTCCATCCACAAAAGAATTAAAACCTTAAGCAATAAAAAGGTGGTTTCTATGCCTGAATGTTGCATTTTTGCCTGTCCAGTTTTAAAGGAAAATCCCAGTCAAGACAAATTTACCAACATACATACAAAATATAAGCTGCATTTTATATACATTTTTTGAGTATGCAGGCATGATCATGTGAGGAAGTGTGATGTCCATAGGCCGTATTACATGCCATGAAGCTTTAAAGTGCATGTAAACCCACACTGTAATTTTTTTACTATGTTTGGCATCATTTCTCACAGTATACAGCGTTCTTAAATCAATCATTTTTGTGACTGTGTTGCAAAGTTTCTTAACCAGAGATCCTGCCAGTTACAACACATCCTGATGAAGGCTGAGACCACTACGCTACTGCCGTTGCATTTGCATTGTTGGCCTGCTGCGCATGCTCATTTAATGGTCCCTTGGACTGCTGGAAGTGCTGTCACTGGCAAGATCTCCAGGTAAGAAACTCTACAATTTTGTTAAGCAAGTGTTTGTGATTCTATTGCACACAGTGAGTCATGATCCCAAAACATCAAAATATAGATTGTGAGCTTACATATACTTAGGCATAACATTACAAATCGCATTCATAAATCCACAGTGACCATTTAAATTTCAGTTTCATCAGTTTAAGTCAGTAAGAATATTTAAAAAAGGATTTGGGTGGGTAATTAAGCTATCTAAAGGATCACTCTTTGAAATGTATGTGCCAGCTGCTACTAGCTCCTCTAACAAAGCAGCCCTCATCTAGCCATTTTGCAGGGCCTAGAATGGCCCAACCTCTACCATTTAATACCTTAAAACAAAAGGTCATAACTGAATAGAGGATCCATGACACCATATTTCGCATAAAGAGAAAAGCACATGGGAGGGGGAACGGGGATTCATAATCCCTTTTAACAAAATCCACACTGACAGAAATATATCGGCTCCCATTGCTCTACTTTTGGAAATGCTAGTTGTCTGGTTCATATGGTAAAGAAATAGATGTAAGAGAGAACTAAAGTCAAACCCTTTTTTTGGCATTAGTTCTCTATTGGGTGACAGGAGTACATTTACTAATGTCCTTCTTTGACCAAAACTCAGCATATAGCGGGCTACTGCCCGCTATATGCTGACAGCACAGAGCTGCGCTGCAGCCAGGACGGATCCCAACAATATTGTCCGGATCCACCCCGCTGCCCAATTGAGATCTGGCTCTGGCTATCTAGATCCAGAGCCAGCCAAGCCCGCCACCTGCCCTGTCTGTTCCTCCAGTGAGCACTGGAAGAAGGGAGAGGGGAATCCCTGCGGGGAGCGGTGAGTGGCAGTCTTTTATCACTCAGTTCTTGACCTATAGAGCCACTGACTAAAGGCTTGTTCACACATACTGCAGTGACCTGCATTGTTCCATACTGGATCAACGCAGGTCACTGCAAGGACTCAGAAAACAATTGCTTTCTAAGTGCCCCATGCACACCACAACACGGGTGTGATGAGCAGTGCAACACATGCCACTACAGGTTGCTGCATCAGGGAACTGATTGTAACAAAAATAAAAAAAATTAAACACTGACAACTCCGGCAGCGTGCAATACGGCGCAAACTGCTGGAGCTGACGCAATGCACTCACGTTTTAGCCCTAGAAGTACTGAAATCAGAGACAGCCAGGTAACTAGCATATTCAAAGAGCAGCCAGCTATGCGTGTCTCACTTATTTAAAAAAGGCCTCTATTTGAAATGACTAGTTGTACCCAAAAAGTAAGTGCATTCATACACTCAAACAACTGGAAGAGAACTTAATGTTGAGCATTGCACCAACATGGGTTAAAAACTGCAGTTTTCTTGTAAGAGGAGACATGCAAATATTGCTATACTCTGTACAGAAAAGACGCTCTTCAGTCTGACACCAGGGCTTTGTACCTCCTGGATGCGGCTAGGATAACGAAATTCAATAAACACAGACATCATAAGCAGTAAATAATATTCACTGTACATTCATCAGAGTAACACGAGAGAAAAAAAAAGCTTCGCTATGCAGCAGATGAAGGCTTCAGAGTTGTTATGGAAACCATATTTTTGGTCATTTTGCTTTCTTGGCAACAAGTTTAGATTGACAAGTTGACAACAGTGCAAGAGGCGTTATCAAGCATCTCCCTGTATTGCTGCCACATAAGAAGCACAACTGTGATTTGAAATCAACCACAACTGATTCAATAAAATGAGAGAGAAGGCATCCATTCTCTTTAATATTATTATATTCACTTTAATATGTGAATGTGGGTAAAATATAGGTGCACCTTTAAGCAATAATCCATCAATGCCCCCCTTAACCATTAATAGTCAGTATGCAAGAAAGTGGTGTATTTGGGCAGCGGGTGGAGGTATACAGTTATATACAGATTCTTGTGTTATTACGACATCTTATGTCTATGCATAGCAGAACAACAAAAGTTTTTTTTCTTTTAATGCAAACACTGAAACTGCAAGTTAAAAATAGTGCATGCACACTTGTGGCTTTTCCAGAAGGTCTCCCAGCTTCTGTGCACAATACAGGACTTGGGCTTCTCTATGACCTATTTATTTCAGCCCAAAGGTCATAGGCTTTCCAACCCTCCCTCTTAGTATGTCATTTTGCGGCTATATTTGCATAAAACAGTGTGGCTCCTCCCAGTCCTGCGTTCTCTCATCTATTTTGTTGACAGTTGCATGGTGAAGGCCCTATTCACACTTGCATTTGGGGGCAGACACACAAATTCCTCCTTAAGACTCAGCGGTGTTTATGCAAACAGATGCGGGAAGGGCTATACAAAGCAATGAGAGGCTGACAGCACCTGTAGCCATTCGCATGTACCCAGACATGCAGCAATTACCTGCGGATGATTGCCCCTACATGCATACACATCACTGTGCCCGACTTAGGAATAGACTGCCCCTAAACGCAAGTAGATATGGGGCATTAAAAAAGAAGAATGCAAAGGGTACCACAGATTTGCAAGTATGCACAGTTTCCGTTGCTGGCAATTTTAGAGTGTTTGCCTAAAGGTGCCCATACACTGCCCGATTCTCGTACGATAATCGCGGGAAATCCCACGACCGTACGAGAATCGTGCAGTGTATGGAAGGCGTGCGATCGTGTCTACTGTACGGTCGCACGTCTTCCGTCGAACCAGCATGCTAGAAAACCCGATTCTCGGCGAGTTAGTGGCCTGCTGGTTCGACAACTGCCGAACGCGCCGGTGTGCGCACGTGCACACTGCCCGTTTGCAGTCATCGTAAGCCCGCCCCTCATTACAGTCATCGTAAGCCCGCCCCTCAGGGGGGCGGGCTTGCGATGATCGAGAGAACAATCTGCCTGTCCTAGATGGGCAGATCGTACGTTTTTTTAAGTACTTTACAACCATCACAAGACTAAGGTCTTGCGATGGTTGTAAAGTGTATGGCCACCTTAAGAGTTGTAAAGTCCCAGCAGATCTCCTGAGATTACAGATGAGATTTCCCAGCAATGCTCTGCTGATGACAAGACAATCCCAGGGTGCATTGCGTTGGCAAACTAAAGTAATTTGCACTTTCAAAGCAGGAAGTGAATGCTCTGCAATTTCGCAATCATTAGCATTTTACAGCTGACATGTCTATGTTATTATTAATCATCGTACATAGGAGGGATGTATTGGTAGAATTGGATTTTTGAGTGAAAAGGTCCGCTGTTAAAATGTATCTTATTTGTGTTTCACTCGTCTATAGATCCTCAAATTATCTCTGAATTGGTGCTGACACTGTCCTTCCTTCTGGAGCGTGGCAACTTTTGTTGCCCATGGTCCCTGTGTGTGTTGTAAAGTAGCCAACACTCCAATCTCACTCCTGGGATGGACTACAATCTCAATACAAATTAGTAAACTAAACTTGAGATTGTAGTCCATCACAGGAGTGAGCTTGGAGCGGTGGCTACTTCACAACACACACAGGGACCATGGGGAATTTGCTTTGTGTATGGCCAGCTTTACACTAAATGTCTGATAACACATCATTATTACTAGGACGAAGAGAAATGAACATGTCACGAAAGATCAGCTTTCTGTAAAGATGTTTGGATAAAATAAAGTGCTAATTATCTGGCTGCCAGGTTTACAAGTTTTATGGCAAATCAAAACACATAAAATCATACCACCCAAAACAAAATATTTCAAACTTCCAGTCTAAATACAAACTATTGTAGTTCTGTTTTCCTGACCTGCAGCTGTAAACATCCCACAATACTGGAAAAACACAACACCGACTTCCGCTGGATCACTGCTCCAAGTTAGCAGACAGGAAGCTGGATGAGACTTTTATCAAAGTCTATAGAAAACATGTCTGGATAGCTCTGTAGAGGTGCTACGGAGGTGCTGTTGTAGCACCTTTACAAAACTAGAATGTTCCACCTCTGTAGCACCTCTACACAGAGCAATCCAGACATATTTTCTATAGATATTCTACATTAATAAAAATTTGCACTTTTCGAAGAAAAAGAACAAACT
>NW_017306275.1:55120-102698 GCF_000935625.1 Nanorana parkeri
GCAGGAACACAATTCCTGTCTGGGGCTGTTCCCATCCATGTGTGTGAAATTGTGCATGCTCCTGACTGTTTTTATTGTAGGTGTTCCGCAGGGCCATTCCTTTTTTATTGGTAATCATTCCACCCTAATGCACATTTATTGCAGTGCAAAGTATAACTCATTACCATGCATTGTGGTGCACTGCCTTTGGTGTGATTTCTGTGCCTTGGGCAGCCCTTGCAAATGAATGGGCTGCCATAACGCAACACAAGGTGAAGCACATAAAAACATGCATCACTGCACATGCATTGTCGCGTTGCAAAGATGTGAACCTAGTCTTAGGCCAGAGGTGAACAAACTAATATGGAATGAGCGAGCAGGATGTTTACTTTCTTTTAAGGAGGCCGCTCCATTGACAACTAGAGAAAACCACAAAAATCAGGCAAAATTCACACCTACCAAGTGGGTGCAATTTGGTATTCCTGCAGCAGGAACTTGCGATTTTCTGTTACAGGAATTCCAAATCTGTCATTTACAAGTGGCGGCTGTCACCCGTTCAAGCTAATGATCACGTGTGACAGCCGTGTGACACGATAGTGATTGATTCCTAACCGCATGTAATCATATCGCATACGATTTCATGTGGTGTGTCAGCGTTCTGCCGCTTTCAAATACAGCCGCTGTCGCTTGTAAATGGAAGATTTGGAATTCCTGCTGCAGGAAACTGCAAGTTCCTGACCTAGGAATACCAAAATGCACCTAAACCATAGGTGTGGATGTAGCCTTAGGCACAGGCTGTAATTTTTAAGGAGCATTGGCTACCTGGCTCCTGGGATTTGTCCAGCTTTGCGTCAAGGTGCCCATACACTCTTCGCTTCTCGTTCGGAAGTCGTCCACAAATGGTCTTTTGAACGATAATGGAACAGTTGATGGGACACCAACGATTTTTTTTTTACTGTAATCCCACTCGAGGGTGAGACTGAAAAACTTTTTTCGAATCGAACGAAAATCAAATGAAAAATTGCAGCAAGAACACTGCACATGCGCAAACTAAACTCCATTCTGTCGATCAAAGAAATTCGTCGAGTTGGTATTACTAACGATTTAACGATTATCGAAATCCACATTGGTCTGTGCATGATGGGCTAGTTGAGCTAGAATTGAACAAGGGTTTTTGGCAGCAACGAAAATTTCCGACCGAAAATGTATCAGTGTATGGCCAGCCTTAGGCTGTCCATGCTGCACTTCCATATATACAGTACCATGAGTGAGCATTATCATCCCAGGACAGGAAATGTGTTACTGGATCAATCTCCTATTATTTGCCCACCCCTGGCTTTGATATACTAAGTTAACCTGAAAGCTAAACTGCACATGAGAATGTTGCTTACATGGACTTGAATATGAAAGCAATCTTCTGCACTGTACGTGCTGCCATTACAGAGAGCGGAAATGCCATGAGCCCCACAAAAGGGCACGTCAGCCTCCTTGTAGGGATAGCAAAGGAAAACCCTCTAAGGGTCACTTCACACTATAGCATTGTGTTCTGAATGGTACTACAATGCACCCCCTTTTCCTTTCCCCCCACCACCAGCTTTTGCAGCCCAAAGACCACCCGCTGCGAGGTGCCATTCAGACTAAATGGTATTGCAACAGCATGCAGTACACTGAACTGTGACAGTGTGCATTAAACACGTGGATACCATACCCTTAGCATCATGCTATAGTGTGAACCGGCCTGATTGAAAGGAGTGGTAAATAGTTTGGACATCCTCTTTGCCTTGGCTTTATAATTATTGGGCCACATCACGTCCTCATATGCCATTGTATTGTTTAGTGTCTGTTTTCTGTTGTTAGGAATGGTAGTAAAACTGTGACAGTTTGGGGAAATGATTTCAGTTTGTTATTTATACCAAGCGATTTCTTTCAGACAATTTCCAGTGTCAACAATACAAACAAGTAATGCAACGTGTTAATTTTTACATTCCACGGTAGGAGAGGGTAAAATTACACAGCAATCCTAGAAAGCACATTACATGCAGTAAGAGCTGACACAGACAATCCAGGGGACAGGATCATCAATAATGAAGCAGATGTAGTTACTGGCCATGTTCTGGCGTCAGGGCGAGTCATGCGGTCAAAGTACAGATCTACCTGGAGATTACAGGATATTCAGCTATTTATATTTACATTAGGTCATGTCTTACAAGGTGCACTATACATCCAGCAAATGTCATCACACAAAGAAGTGCATTTACCGTCATTATATGGACAGAAAGGGATGTGAATGTCAGACTAATGTCTTGCGCTTCCTGCTGTTAAAGAGATGTGTTCAAGCATTCACATGATTGAGAACGCTTGCAACCAGCACAAATTACAAACATGGGGCATGCATGGATCGGCTGGAATTCAACCCATGGTTTGCCAGCACCACCCGGCTCGCCAAACTTCAATTGCAAAATTGAAGGGACTGAGCAGAAGAGAAACACTGCAGCCACAATTCAGGTATTCGGACAGCTGGTGCCAATGTTATCTATACTATCTTTCCACAATCAACATGCACTTCTGGTTTCTGAACAGTGAGAGGTTATGCAGTTTATACGGAATCTTAATGTGCTCTCGATGCATACAATGAAAGCTGGAGCAGGTGGTGTTTGTGCCACTCACAGGTAAAGGACAGCACGAGATGGTCCCCGGCAGTGCAAAGAGGCCCTTTCATGGGGCAATCAGAAGGTGACACAGGGAACTGCAACAAGTAATAATGGTGCCACACTGCTGGCTATGCAGTGCGGCAGTAGTATGTCAAGAACAAGACTGGCCAAACAGAATTAGGGCTTGTGCCGACGGGCTTAAGTTTGCTTCAAGCACGTTTTTCATCCCAATACAAAACTATAGAAATGCAAAACCCCCCTTGAAGCAGGTCAGAAGGATGTCAACTGCACCTTATGCTGTTATAAATACTATGGGTATTCCACCTTGATATTTTGGCGTTTCAATTTCAGGGTTGCCAAGAATGGGCAGATCTCTCATTGAGAATTGCTGTAAAGCAAGTGCCCATTCTTTCTCATATGAGAACTCCACTTTCTTCTCAAGGCACGCATGTGGTGAATGCAGGGTTAAAGATCTCTTCCTTGTTCTGTGGGCCAACTGGAACGGTCAATAATCAAAGTGATTTTCCATCACGAAAGTGATCAGCAATACAAACGCTTCTAATTCTAATGTCTACCTATGCTGCTGGTCACATTCAGACTCAAATCTGCTGCATATCCTACATGGCCATCAATGTAGCCTAACAATCTTTTCTACTCTTGTTCATGGAAACACACTTTCCCCGGATTCTTACATTTCCATGCTGGCTTCTACTAAGGACTGACTTGCTGCTGAAATCTACACCAATTTATCCTACTAAAGCCGTACTCTGGTAACAATAAAAATGAACCCTAGCAGGGAGACTCCAACCACAATGCAAGGGTTAAATGCTCACAGAAATAGTAACATTAATTTCTATTACCTCTAGACAAACACAAGCATTTAATCCTTGCAGTGCAGGGAGAGCCCCAATTCAAGGGTCAATTTTCATTTTAGCTTGATTTCAGCTTAAAACAAAATGTTAGAGTTCTACCCCACAAGTGTGGAGTCATTCACTTTAGTCTCCAATACAGTCTCACATTAGCATGGATGGAGGAATCAGATGAAAAAAATAAATAAATAAATCTTTTAGTGTTTGGCTTAACTTTTTGGAATCTATACTGGCAGCTGAACAATGTGACTTCACTGGAGTCTCAGGAGTCGCATTTGGTCCCCTACTGCTACCGCCATGGTATGTGTGGCACAAAAAGTAAAAAAAAAACCGGGGAAAAAAGAGGGGGGGAAGGGATTTGGGTTATAAATAAATGTCATTTTTGTTCACAGATTTCTGTGAGGGTGAAACTGAGAATGAAATCTGAAGCTGCAAGCACACCAGAGTGTGCACACACTGCTGTATACAGCTGCTCCTTGATGCAGCTGGTGAGGCCTTCCAAGGTATCTTGCCATAATATGACTGCATTTTAATGAGGATCTCAAATTAACTGTAAAGTTCATCGGAAATTAGGTTAAAATAGAATACCCTATACATCATAACATGAAACAAATATCATCATGTAAAACATAAACCTGATAGAATTCTCAGGAACTCAAAATGAGCATTAAAAACTCACAAGCAGTGTCTACCATGAAAAAAATGGCATATGGAGCCCTGCATCCAAAGGTATAGGCAACCAAAACTGTGTGTGAACCGTAGAAGATCCAGGCTCCACTCTCCCTGTCCACCCAGATTCCCTGTTGATAAAATAACGAGTCGGGACTTAAAGTGACATTAAAGTCTAAAAGGTGCCCATACACCTGCCGATTATCGTACGATAATCGCGGGTGATACCGCGATCATACGATAATCGCCAGGTGTATTGGAAGGCGTGCGACCGTTTCTACTGTACGGTCGCACGTCTTTTGTCTTCCGAGCTCGCTCAAAAACCCGCCGAGAATCATACGATTTTCGGCAGGTTAGTGGCGTGCTCGGAAGACAAATGCCGAACGGGCCGGTGTGCGCAAGCGCACACTGCCCGCTCAGCATTGGAATAATCTTAGGACTGAAATTTGAGGATTGGGTTTCTCTCATAAACATATAATGCAAACACCTCGCAACCCCTCCTAACATTACAAAGAAGGAAACCCTAACCCAAGTAAAAGCTATTTAAACTGCAAGAAGCATTTTTTTTAACCTTATGCTATGTGAATGGGAACATGTAACAAACATAAAATAGGTGTTATCCCAATTGTGTTGCACACGTGGAAATACACTTTAAGGGGCTAAAAACACACCACAGTACAGAAGAAGCCAAAAAAGGTGCCTGCACCAGTTTCCAAGTTGCATGGAAGTATGTTGCATAGGAGTGAACATGCCCCATAGAAAATAATGCAATTCCATTGCCATGCATAAAGTGCTTCACATCACACAAGTGTAAATGGTGATTGCTGACCACACACTATATAAATTTCAGCCGGTTCTTTGTGAACTGGCCGAAACTCACGTAGTGGTTGGCTCTGTCGGCACCCTTCTGTCCAGCATCCTTTGATCACAGGATCGTAGGAGCCGGATGGAAAATCTTTGGGCTGTCGTCACCATTCGGACAGCGGCACACCCGCAATACAAAGCACATAGAGGGAGATTCACGCAGTTTATGGGGGGGATGGTGGAGGAATTGGTTATATTTTTTTCGTTAAGTTGCAGATTGAATGAAAAAAATATAACAGTGTATGGCCAGCTTTAGGCTCAGGAGGTAGGAAGATACTGGACCAGGCTCGACGTTTATGCGATTTGTATCATCAGCCAAACAGCACCTCATCTACACAGAGCTTATTTCCTACAAACAATCCTGTTTATATTAGTTTGAAAGAAATAAATATCACTCATCTTTTACATATTAAAAAAATAACTAAACCACAAAAGAACATAAAATAAATGCACTGTTTTAGTGACACATTTAGAAATGTTTAAACACTACGTCACAAATGTTATTTCAAGTCAAAGGCAATCATTCCTTAGCTTCTATTGTCTTTTTTTCTACAAACAGAAAGCCTGGAAAAAGAGGAAGGAAGTTTCTGTAATGGAAACTGCAAAAGCATTTCCCAAGACTTCAGCACTCTACAGCTTGTGTGCAATTTGTTGTGATTGTGTATTAATGAGGTTGCTTTGAATGTACACCTGCAAAAGGGAATCTTTGGTCTTCCATATATGAGGACAGTAAAAGATTTGATTTCTTATCTTACAGAGCAGAAAAGCAAGGTTTATATCTAAAGCTGGCCATGTGCTGGCTGTTTTTTTTTTTATCGTTCCCAGGTATGCTGCTGTCAGAACATCCAAATGGTGACTTCAGCTGGATTGGCAGCAATCACTGTTGGCCATGAATTTTCAGACTGGCCTCATGACAAAAGTTGATCGAAAAAACGACATATGTAAAATGGTTTCCTTGTGTTTATGAAGTCTTCCTCTGGGTACTCAAGATACATATATATATATATATATATATATATATACACATACATACACACACACACACACACACACACACATATATATATCTAGATATCTCATCTTGAAATCTAGCCATAGAATGTGCATGGCGTGACTTCAGATTTTTAAGCCCCTTCAGACACAGGTAATACTCTGACAATACTCTGTTCTGGAATGGCCTGCATAATGTGCTGGAGCTCTAAAGACTCCCATCTCTGGACTCCACTGGCTGCTCCTAATCATATCCAAAGCAGTCTCTAATGAGTCAGAAGATATAGTGGACGAAAATCACCCAAATCAGGATCGGAATCTGAAGATTGGAGACATCTGTAGCAAATTCATCCAACTTGTGTATCTATTTACTCATCAGAACTAATAACCCCAGCATTTTGTAATATAGAGCCATACAAACCTTGCTTATTCTATTTCCATTCCAGTTCAGTCACAGGAAAGCCCCTGGCTGAGACAACAAAAGAGGCGCTACACTCCAACAGCTGGTCATTGCATACGTGCCACATTTGTTTCCATTTACACAAATATAGAAATATTAGGTTTCAAAGACATGAATACTGGGTATCCTACATCTCTCTGTATCTACCCATTAGATGACAAACCTCTGGCATCGCAGGTAACTTGAGTGATTATGAATGTGTTACTTAAAAATGAACTAAAGTTGACCCTTTTTTGGGGGGCTTTACTTTATTGGGTCAGAGGAATACATTCACTAATGCACTACTGTGACCCAAAGTCAGCTTATAGCTGGTTACTGCCTGCTATCTGCTGACAGTGCAGAGAGACAATGCAGCTAGGAAAGATCCCGACAATATTGTCAGGATCCACCACGCTACCTGATTGACAGTAGGGTCTGCCTCTCTAGGTCCAGAGCAATCTATGCCCACTACTCCCCTTTCTGCCCCTTCAATGAGCGACAGAGACCATTCTCTGCAAGGAGAAGCAGTGGGCTGAGCAATCAATGGTCACACGATCTCTCAGCTCTCAGAACATAGATCTACATCTGCAGTGTCCCATGCCGGCTCTAAGTATCAGGAAGAGTATATAGTACTCTCCCAATACTTCCGCTTTAGGGCCCATTCAGACCACATCCAGATCATCTCTAAACCAGATTCTTTCCGAACCAAAATACATCCCAATGTATCCCCTATGCTAATTTTGGCCTCACCAGCGCAGTCCGTTCCAGACCAGAAAAATACTATGTCTCATTTTGTCTGGTCTGGAATGCACTGGATCTGCGGTTCACACCATTTTCCGGACCAGATCTGGACCGGGCAAAATGAGACCTGCAGTATTTTTCTGGTCTGGTCTGGTCTCGAACTGCGTGGTGTGAACAGAGGCCAGAAATAGCATAGGGATACAGAGGCCAGAAACAAACTGGTCTGGTGGTGATCTGGATGTGGTGTGAATGGGCCCAAAGATTAAAATATTATTTAAATTAAAATATTAAATTCACATAAAAGCTGTTAATAATGACATTTACAAACAAACATACAATAAAACAGCGGGGGGTTGTTTACAATTGTTTTTGATCGGCAATGCCCATTCACTACATTAGAATGCATGTGTTTTTTTTATAATGTGGTTATTTTCAGCTCATATTGATAGTAATTTCTGAAAATAATAGTTGTAACGTCAAATAATCATTACATACACTATGCAATCTCCTTTAGATTTACCAAAACTGTATCATATGAGAACAAACCTTAAGAAGCCATTAAATTTGTATCAAACAAGGCAGGTCCTTCTACTACATAGTGGGTGGTAGATCTAAATAGGATTGTACGATCACATAGTGAGCCGAAATCATATTGTAGGATATTTGTATTGTGTTCTCTCCACCCCACCTACATATTGTTTTCCCAGCCAGGATGTTGTGAAGAACAGCTGATTTCCCCTGCAGAAGCAGAATATCCAGGGATCTCTTTGCCGATATTTTATATTATATATTTTCAATGCAGGTCTTTACTACAAAAGTAAAGAGGAAAAAAAGTTTGTTTCTAATCTGTGCCAAATGGGGAGGGGGGACAACTGATGAAACAAAAGGAAAAAAACTGGGCGTCCACGCAAGAATAAACAGAGCCTGGGCGGAAACAAAAGCACAAAGCTGCAATATAAACAAGGTGTAACCACAACTGCCTCTCACAAAGAAGAAGGCATACTACTGAACTAAAAGGAAACCTGTACCAAGAGAAATCCAGAAGCTGCCACTGCCATCCTAGCTGGCCCTCTCTGCTTTCAATACTTTCCAGATATTGACAAGTCCAAACTCCTAATCTGCATACTCGTTGTAAATCATTGTCTTATAACATACGGTCACTGGATATAGATTGAAGGTGGCCATACACTTTACAACCATTGCAAGACCTTAGTCTTGCGATGGTTGTAAAGTAATTTAAAAAAATGTACGATCTGCCCATCTTGGACAGGCAGATCGTACTTGCGATCATCGCAAGCACGCCTCGCTGACGGGCGGGCTTCTGATGACCGCAATGCTGAACGGGCAGTGTGCGCGTGCGCACACCGGCCCGTTCGGCATTTGTCTCCCGAGCATGCCACAAACCAGCCGAAAATCGTAAGATTTTCGAACATGCTCCTTAGACAAAAGACGTGCGACCGTACAGTAAAAACGGTCGCACGTCTGCCATACACTTTGCGATTATCGTACGATCGCTGGATTTCCTGCGATTATCGTGCGATAATCACACAGTGTATGGGCACCTATACACTCACTGGCCGCTTTATTAGCTACACCTCTTCAACTGCTCGTTAACACAATTATCTAATCAGTCAATCACATGGCAGTAACTCAATACATTTAGGCATGTAGACATCGTCCAGATAGTCTGCTGAAGTTCAAACCGAGCATCAGAATGGGGAAGGAAGGTGATTTAAGTGACTTTTAACACGGCATGGTTGTTGGTGCCAGGCAGGCTGGTTTGTGTATTTCAGCAACTGCCAATCTACTGGGATTTTCATACACAACCATCTCTCGGGTTTACAGAGAATGATCCGAAAAAGAGAACATATCCAGTGAGCAGCAGCTCTCTTGCCAAGAATACCTTGTTGATGCCAGAGGTCAGAGGAGAATGGCAAGACTGGTTCAAGCCGATAGAAAGGCAACAGTAAATCAAATAACCACTTGTGTGTTCAGTGATGCTCTTCTGCATACCTCGGATGTAACAACACATTGAACCTTGAAACAGATGGGCTACAGCCACAGAAGACCACACCGAGTGCCACTTATATCAGCTAAGAACAGGAAACTGAGGCTACAGTTTGCAATGGGCTCATCAAAATTGTAAAATAGAAGATTAGAAAAAAATGTTGCCTGGTCTGAGAAGTCTCAATTTTTGTTGCGACATTCGGATGGTTGGGTCAGTATTTGATGTAAACAACATGAAAGCATGGATCCATCTTGACTTGTATCAACGGTTCAGGCTGGTGGAGCTTCGCATCATGGATGTGCAGCAGACAAACCTGCAGCAACTGTGTGATGCTATCATGTCAGTATGGACCAAACTCTCCAAGGAATGTTCTAAGGAATGAAGACAAGATTGTACGCAGGGCTCTGCCCATAAGAGCAATGGCAGGTTTTGGGTAAAGAACAACTTTGGGGAAAAAACCCCCCAAAAAACTTACCCTTGCAGTGGGGCTACCCCCGAACTACAAGAGTGAAGTGCTCGTTTTGTCTAGGGAGCTCAAATAAAGCAGATATACTCACCTGTTCCTCGAGCCTGCTAGCTGCCTCCGGACTGCTAGACTGGTCCCTGCAGCCTTTTCTCCCCCAGGGATCTGGTGGTCTAAGGACCACTGACCCCCATTATGTCCAATGCAGGTTCATTCACCACATTAGGTCCAAAAGGGGGAACATTCTGTAGTCAGAGCAGAAGGGGGGGGGGAAGCAACCGCTGACTGTTGTGGGACCGAGGATAAAGGTGAGCGGGACCGAGGATAAGGTGAGCGGGACCGAGGATAAGGTGAGCGGGACCGAGGATAAGGTGAGCGGGACCGAGGATAAGGTGAGTAAAACTGCTTTATTTGAACCCCCTTAGTCAAAATGAGCACTTAACTCTTGCAATGCGGGGGTAGCCCCAATGCAAGGGTAAGCGTTTGATTACCCCGGAGTTCTTCTCCAAGGCTGGCCTTAGAGAAGTGCTGAATGGTGGGTTGTTCTTTGGGGAGTGTTGGGGCACACATAGAATCTGTGTGCTCTCCTTGTGTTTATGAAGGTTTCCTCTGGGTACTCTTAAGCGAGATGCCAAACTGGTACTGGCAACTCAAAATCTAGCCCCACAATGTATGTGTGTAGCAAAGACTTCAGATTTCAAGCTAGAGGGGTGCAGCAGTATATACAGTATGTATACACTAAAGAAATATCAGAGACGTGCTCGGCTTGTGAGTCATGTGACAGCCAACGTGTAAATCAGTCAGCATAGGAGTGCACAGGAGCTGAGAGCAGGAAGAGGTTCAGGAACTCCGCACCCTGTTACACAGAGGGACACCTAGTCCTCTTGCTGACAAAGTATATTAAAAAGGGTGAGCATGCAGTTCCCAAAGCCATGGGGTTTTTTTAAAAATTCAGATTCACTTCAGAAACACTTTGCAAAAACATGGATCTGCTATTCTTCGTGTAATGTTCTGGCAGCTCTAAACTGTGGAATGCTGCTCATTAAGGAACCTGATGACAAATATAAAATCTGTCCAATCTTGCTTTAAAGGCTAGCTGTGCTTTTACGTAAAATCTGGCATGAGTAGAACACGGCCGTATTTCCAGATAAAAGCGAGTACTTTAGCGCCCTTGTAAGATAACCACTGTACCACGCCGTCCAGGCCCAGTGTTTACAGCTGCCTCAATCAGGGATTCTTAGATTGGATCATATGAACAAGGGAGTGGGCCTGCCTAATGTTTGCTCATATAGTATAATGGCCAGAATAAAGCAGGCCCACCCATTTGTCCTCATCAAGATACACCCCGGGGTCACAGATAGAAGCATCTCAGCCGATGACGGTAAACAGATTCAAAACACAGTGTGCAGAGCTCATTTTACAAGGAGCAGAAGTAGTTCTGACTAGCCAGGCTGCCTTATGTTTAGTGATGTTAAAGTCAAAATGGTTTTAAGCTATTATAAATGCTGATGATATTGCTTACAATGGATTCTGCTCCTTGGGGTTTAAAAGTTTCAGTTTCCTGAAGAATCAGCTGGTCCACTGTGCACGGACCCCGATTTCCTGTTTTAGGGTGACTCCTTTCCCTTGCATGGTCCTATGGAGCCACCCTTGTGCTAGCAAGCTGTGTATGTCTCCACAAACACAAGCACAGCAGGGCGAGCCACTCCTCTGCTCTCCCTCCCTTCTTCTCCCTTTTACAAGCTGGTAGATGGACAGCTCATAGAGACTGCTCTGCCCCCTGTGATCTTGCAGTGGACGACTACATGATGACTGGTAGCATTTAGGCAAAAATTTAAAGAAATACTTTGCTGGGCAATGTTTGTTTGATTTTGATTCATTATTGCAAAAAAGATTGAGAGCTTTATAGAATGGTACAGATACCCTTTAATAACCGAAGAACACATCTGCATTCTAGTATGTTACAACCTTAAGCTGAAAAACAGAAGAACAGATATAAAAAATAGACAAATTGATTTAGTTTTGTATTTATTACTATATCATTAAACTTACTTATGAACTGCAAGCAGTGTAAGTATCTGAATTTGACTTATTAGACTTTTTAGTTCCAGTACAGAAAAGCTCAGTTTGGGGAGGGAGAAGCAGCACCAGGAGCCAGTCAGCTATGATGCAGTGCAAGGAGCATGCCAACAGGAGAAGAGAGAAAAGGGTGACAGAGGGATGAGCTCATCAGTTTGCTGCTTCTCTTTTCACTGTCCAGTCACAGGATGGGGAAGGAACCTATAAGTGTACAGCTGGCCACACACCTATAGATTATCTGCACACTTTCTATGGTCAGATGGAAAAAATGCAACAGATTCCTCCATTTACACTAAACTGTGTGTGGATGGAGGAATCTCCCACTGCGCCAAGCTTTAGTATCTTGCTAGTCGGCACCGCTGGCTCTCAAAATACCTGAACAATGCCTGCATCCAATCAGATTGTTCAGGTGTTTTGACAGCCAGAGGGGCCCAATTAGCAAGATACTGAAGCTTGGCCCAGTGGGAGATTCCTCCATTCTCACATTTTAGTGTAGATGGAGGAATCTGTTGCACTTTTTCCATGGATCTGACCATAGAGAATCTGCAGGTGTATAGCCAGCATTACTGAACTGCGGCAGGAAAAGCGTTGCCCGACAGGACTGTGTGGTGTGGCATAGCTGTGTAAGTGCTCGTTCACACCAGCCACATGCTAAAACAATCTGTTTTATTCTGTTGGCTAGGGTTCTTTGAAAGCAGTGTGAACAGAGCACGCAGAAAAATTGTTTTCTATGTTCTCCTGTGGAACATGGTATTGATCAAGTGCAGGAAAGCACCAGTCACTGCACACAGTGTGAACGGGACCTTAATCTCAGAACTGGGCAAACAGAAATAATCATTTAAAAAATATATATCTCTGAAAGGCAAAAAAGCTTTAATTTCCATTATATGTTTTTATATTTAACCAGTTGGCTGGACAAATCCCAGGAGCCAGGTAGCCAATGCCCCTTGCAAAGTTACAGCTGGTGCCTAACTTTTGAGGTTCTCTCTAATTGGTGTCAACAGATCAGTTCCTGAATTCCATATTCATTTGCCTGACCCCGAGCTCTTCAACAAAGCTCACACGGAGCAAAGTGGGTAGATTCAATTGCGTCTGAGACACTTGTGCAGACTTGAGATGATGAGAGGAATAGTGCTGCCTCCCACGCATCAAATTGTCAGGACGCAGCCTTCCCACACTGTATCTTCCAGGCAAACAACACCAGGAGCCTCCATTAATATGAGGCACGATGTGTCTAGGCCACTTCAGTCCACGCATGTATCTTGTTAGAACACCCACACAGGTACACAAGCTTTTCTATGCAGTTAAATGGTGAATTAAAGCTGTACTCCAGCCTGATAAAAATATATAATAAAATATAGCTCTGCATGAGCAATTTCATGTATTTTCTGAAGATGCAGCTAATGCCAGTAACTAAATTCAACTTGGCATCTGCTGCTTGCGATCCTCTAAACAGCAGCAGCATGCAAATCTACAGACAAGAGAGAGCAGAGTAAGCAGAAAGATGACCTTGTCAGTCTGCTGCTGTTCTTTCACTTCGGTGTCCTGTAGTGGCATAGGTGTAAACAAGAGGAACCACAGCATCCACTGGGAGTATCAGATACTAGAGGCACCTGTAGCTCTTCAGGATAGCAATGATTTGACACACTGCAAGCTGGAAAGGCAAGTATTTCAAGAAAAACCCCAGGGAAAAATATGATTTACTCTTGCAGTGCTGGGGGTAGCCCCGCTGCTGGTTTTTATCTGGGGACTAATATAATAATAATAATAAATAAAAAGTTATACTCACCCAAACCCTAGAACCAGCCCCTGTCACAGCGCTCCCTCCGGCCTCACATCCTTCACTGCAGTGATGGTATGTCCATTGGCTTCCTCATGTCCAACACACACTGTACTGGACCCAATGACTGGAGGGTCCTAAAGCTGGCCATACATTTTGCGATTTTCGTTTGGGAATTTCTGTTGCTGCCAAGAACCCTCTTTCAATTCTAGCTCAAATAGCCCATCATGCACAGACCAATGTCGTTTCGATAATCGTTCGTTATCAATATCAAATGACCGAACTTCGGCGATCGACATAATGGATTTTTGCTTGCGCACGTGCGGCGTTCATGTTGCAATTTTTTTCAGTACGGAAACGCCACTAATCCAGTGATTTTCGTACGATTTGATAAACTCTTTAACTATCAGTGGTGTCATCCGTCTGGTTATTTATTGTGGTACTTCAGAAATGAAGAGAATTTTTTTAATCTGTGTATTTAGTGGTTTGCATGGAGTTCAGCTTTAAAGAGAAGCCAGTTTAGAGAAAATGATCCCTGCTTAGAAATCAAAGTGGGGCCCCTAATGTTAGTATGTTTGGCAGCACGGTGCAACCTTATGATTTCAGTATGACATTACCAGAGAAAGAAAGAAGAGAAAAAACTGTAAATGGACAAACAGCGCTCTTGGAAATGGGCTCAAAATGAACAAAATGCAGTGTGCTGCCCAGAAAAACAGTAGGAGGACCTGTGCTTACTATAAACAAATCTCACAACAGGGTGCAAAACTTGCAGGGTACCTGTTTAAAACATTGGTGCTGACAGATGTGTAAAGGAAAAACCACACTTACATTTGAGTGGGAGAGGACCAGGAGAGGGGTGGCCTTCTAGGAGGGTCGAGTGGTCCAGGGTACTTGGATTGAAGTAGTCGCGGGAACTGGCAGCCGCAGTTTGAAAAATGGAAGACTGATGGCCAGGAGGGGAGACAAGGCAGTGCTGGGGCTGTATCCGTTATCACTCTTGTGTGGACTGAAAGGGGGACGGTGCGTGGACGGTGCGTGGGTAGAACGCTGGATTTGACTTGGTGGTGCTTAGGCTGTACAAGCACCCGTCTCTGCAGCTGTCAGGACGGTGCTTGGAGCGGAGAGCAGTCCTGTCCCTAAGGGTCTGGTAACGACAGCGCATGTAGCGTCTGACTGTGTACGGGAAGAAGCTGTTAAAAAAACTGTAATAAAACTGTAAAAAAGGCTATTTGAGAGTAGCCTGCTTAGCGAGTCACAAGTGGGGAGAAGACTCGGGATAACACCGGGGAGCGACGCGTTTCGAGGAAACCTCTTTCTCAGGCTCTAACGGAAAGAAGAGACCTAGTATGTCCATGACTACACTGACTACTACTAGGAGGCCATATTGTACTGCAATCCCATCATGAAAGGTTTTTTTAGATAATAATGTTTCCTCCCCCCCCCACCCCCATCATATTACATACACTTGTTACTAACTGTAAATCAAATAATACAATGAAACCGCGTCAATGAAGATTTCTAATCATTCGGCTTTCTCCGACACAGGAACACAACACGCTCCAGTTATTTTTAATTGTGCAATGACAACACATTCTACTATGATGTGCAAAGTGTGCCATAGGAAAGTCTTTTACCCAAGGAGCCACAAAAAAGCCAAAGCAGTGGGCGAGGAGCTGTTTTGCACTCCAAAGCCTTGGGACACACCTATGCAGTGGGGGAAAGCATGTGAAATCATGTGCATTCCAGCAGTGCATTAAGACGCATGATTTTTTGCAGATACACTGATGTCGTTCATTCTTAATGGCATCCCAAACGCACCTACTAAAGCATGTGTGGTGTAGCACACCAAATCACATGGTACAAAAGTACAGTGTAACATGTGCACACGCGCATTAATGTCATGCAAATGCACAGGGCTAAGACATCATGCTTACACACGGGGATCTGAATGGGAGAACAAGTACATCATATCCCTACATACAGGGAGTACAGGAACCTTTCCAAACAGCTTGTACTGCACCATGGAAGCCATTTCTTTCCATAGGATATGACATGATATGATCACAATACAAAAGCAAACGGAAAGTTTTTTGGGTTTTTTTCCCTTCATTAGAAAGGATGTTATTTTCTAAAATGATACTGTGATTATGCTATAAGGCCATTTTAGATAGTAACTAACTACACTTCCCATAACTGGCTAGGTACATTATCACTTAAAAGTGACACTATAAACTCAGGAGTTAATACGAAAAATACATTCAAGTATCTTAACTAGTGACAAAAATGTATCTTATTTGTGTATCACTCGGCTGTAGATCCTCAAACCATCTCTGAATTGGTGCTGACACTTTCCTTCCTTATGGAGGGTGGTTACTTTTGTTCCCCATGGTCCCTGTGTGTGTGTTGTAAAGTAGCCACCGCTCCAAGCTCTCTCCTGTGATGGACTACAAACTCACGTTTAGTTTACTAATTTGCATTGCGATTGTAGTCCATCACAGGAGTGGTGGCTACCTTACAACAAACACAAGGACCATGGGGGACAAAAGTAGCCACCCTCCAGAAGGAAGGACAGTGCCAGCACCAATTCAGAGATGATTTGAGGATCTACAGCCAAGTGATACACAAATAAGATACAATTTTTGTTAATAGTTAAGGTACTTGAATGCATTTTTTAAGGTTTATCGCCTAAGTTTAGTGTCACTTTAATGCTAGCAGGGAAAACCCCCACCTCCCCCCATAAAATTATGTAAAAGAAATAGCTGTTTACCAGAGTGTCCTTCTTTTCTGGATGTGCTGTTTGGAAGGAAAAATATTATTACTCTGAAAAGCCTTGGTCTTGTAGCAGGAAATTAAGTCCATCTCTGAGAATGTGTCAAGGACAAACAAGCCCCTCCCACCATACACATAGAAAACACTCAACCTTACTAGAAAATAATGTGCAGACATCAAGTTCTGCTGCACTGCAGTATTAAAATAAATTCATAAAGCACACAATATAAAGTCATACAAGTTTACCAAGGTATTTATTAGGTCATTTTACCAGTTCAAACAGCGATACCAATGACTTAAAGGAGAACTATGGGGTCAGGGCTTTTCACCATTGTTCTCCTAAGGGTAACGGGAGGACACAAACTAGCGTCCTCCCGTCACCCAAAGCTCAGTATACAGCTCGTGGTATAATGATACACCGCAGCTGAAACGGATCCCGACAATTATGCCTGGATCTGCCCAGCTGCGTGAGTGACAGCTGGCTCTGCCCATCTAGAGGCAGGGCCAGCTGTACCCGCCCCCTCCCCCGTCCGTCGCGCCAGTCAGCGCTGGAGGATCGGACAGGTGAGGGGGAAATCCAGTCCCTCCCCTGTCACGTTTCTCTGCAGTGACAGGATCGAGAAGCGAGCGAGCGGCTCACAGGTCGGCTCAGTAGATCGGGAAGTGAGCGAACACATACCGGCGCTCGCTCACTTCCCGATCTACTGAGCCGACCTGTGACATTTTCATTGTCACAGGTCGGCTAGAACTATGAGGATGAGTGAAAATCACTCACCTCATAGTTCTCCTTTAATACAGAAATGAGCAAACCTTTAAATTGTAGCCCGAGACTTCACTTTATGGGATCCAAACTTTGCAATGGTTTTGGAATACCCAAAATTTCTAAGTGGAACTGTTTCTAAATGGAATCTTAATGAATGATCACCAGTTCTATCAACTTAAGTCGGGTATACATGCTTCCATTTTCTTCATTCAACCTACCAGCTGAACAAAGAAAATAGAACAGATTCCTCCATCAACACGTGTTGTTTGAGGAATCTCCTGCTGTTCCTTTGTATTCCGATGGCGGCCGCCGGCTTATTGGCTGCTAGCTCTGTGATCAAGGGATGCCGATCAGAAAGGTGCCGACAGTGGCACTCATGCATCAAATTTCACCAGGTTCACCAAGAACCGTCCGAAATTCGAAGCATATATACCTGGCTTAAGGGTCTCCAAACACAGAGTTTAGGGGCTGAGACATGATCACGCAAACATGTAGTTTAGTCTGGAGGCATCAAGCAGCATTCTGGAAACTAATTCTGAAAAAAGGGACATATTCCATTCTTTATGTAGGTGGCAAGTAAACTGGTAGGAGGAGATTTAAAATGCAAGCCACCAAATGAGTACTGTAGAGAAACCCTGAATGACTACAATAAAAACCTTTACTTACAGCAGGGCTGGACAAATCTCAGTAGCCAATGATCCTTAAACATTAGTTGGAACCTAACTTCTGAGATTTTCCTTAGTCGTTTCCAATCAAGTTGGCTGCTATTGAGAAAATCCTGGTGGCTCCTAGGTTGGAAAATCTGGCTCTCGAATTCCACATTTGTCTACCACCGGCTTATAACTTACAGCACAGGGTTCTGTGCTGGGTCCCATATTGTTCAACTTATTTATTAATGACATCGGGGAGGGTGTTAACAGCGATATTTCCGTGTTTGCGGATGACACCAAAATAGGGAGGGTAATAGACACGGACTTAGACACTATAACATTACAGGAGGACCTGGATAAAATAGGGGAGTGGGCATTAATGTGGCAGATGAGGTTTAATGTTGATAAATGCAAAGTAATGCACTTTGGAATTAAAAATAAACAAATGGGTTATACAATTATGGGTATGCCGCTGGGGAAGTCAGAAATGGAGAAGGATTTGGGGGTCATTGTAGACCACAAACTGAAAGGTAGTTTGCAGTGCCAGGCTGCTGTAAACAAAGCTAGCAGGGTCTTGTCCTGTATTAAAAAGGGGATGTATTGCAGGGACAAGTCTATAATTTTGCCACTTTATAGATCATTGGTTCGACCTCATCTGGAGTACGCGGTCCAGTTCTGGTCACCAGTACTAAGAAAAGATGTCCTTGAGTTGGAAAAAGTCCAGCGGAGGGCAACCAAACTAATTAGGGGTATGGAGGACCAGAGCTACGAGACAAGGCTACTAAATTTAAACATGTTCACATTGGAGGTGAGGAGATTAAGGGGGGATATGATCTCCATGTACAAAATGTTCAATGGTGGTAGCAACATTAGCGATAAACTGTTTAAAATTAACTCCATTACAAAAACTAGAGGCCACCACCTAAAATTGGTGGAAAAAAAATTCCAGCACAAGGGGCGAAGGGGGTTCTTCACAGTAAGATCAGTTAGGGTCTGGAACTCACTGCCACAGGCGGTGATTTCAGCAAATAATGTGGAATTGTTCAAGAAACTTTTGGACGATTTCTTAAGGGACCGTAATATACAGGGGTACAGGTACTCCTAGAATGAGATCCTAATAGGTTGGACTTGATGGACTAATGTCTTTATTCAACCTCAAATACTATGTAACTATGTAAACAATAAAAATGTGATGTTTTAAAAAAAAAAAAATTAAAAGTACTATAAAATCATCTGCTTGGGTTACTGGTGAACAAATTAATATGGAATTCAGGGTCCAGCAGAATTTTTAAGGAGCATTGGTTACTTGGCTCCAGGGATTTGCTCAGTCGGGGGTTAGGTCACATGATCTGGCTGAAAACTTCTTGCAACAGTCCACTGTCAAGCATTATAGTTTCCCCAGGTAGAGTTGATTTCTGATCAGTGGAAGCACGTGTAATTACATACAGTTTGGGAAATCCCAGTCTACATGGGTGCTTACAAATTTATAGATGTAAATGCACTGAATTAGCTCACTGGCAAAATCATGGAGGACAGAGAAGATGGGCAGAGGCCTGCCAAATTTGAAGTCACCGTGGATACACTATGGACCACTATTGCAGTTAAAAAGTACAAAATGAGCACTTTGATCTTCTGGTCTCTTCTGGTCACAGCCCACTTAAGTTCTAAGTGCTCAGCAGATGGTTTGAGAGTTAAAGCAATACCTTCAGGGTTAAATATTAGGCCCCTTTCACACGGGCATTCTGATCAGGTCCACCTATCAGTTTTTCAGGCAGATCTGATTGGAAGCACAATGTTAGTGTATGGGGAGTAAGATATAGGTGGACATGTATCCGTTTACATCCAATTACCCCTGTACTCCATCTAGGTCCAGAAAGAAAAGAAACCGTTCTCTTTTGGCGGACCCAATCATGACATCAGACTCCCCCTAGACCTAAAATGAGTACCCACAGCACAGTTTTCTCATCCATCAAAAGATGAAGGGCTCATTCACACTGGAATCGGCCGGCACGTACAGCTCCGTGCTGCGTGTGATCAGTACGAAGCCCCCGTGCTTCTCTATGGGACTAGCCGGCCATACGTCCCCCTACTCTCGCCCGCCCTGTGAACACAGGGCAAAAGCATTTAAACATCTGAAATCAGGGCTGTCCTAAGGTATACTGTCGTCTCAGGTTTGGTGGGGTACAGGGGGGTTAGAAGAAGCCCGCCGTTGTTGAGCTGAGTTGTCATCCGGGGTGGGGGTGGTTGTTGGGATTTGGGCAGATGCCAGACCACACTGTTAGCGGCTCTGTCCAGCATCCCGCCTAGCTCAATGACGTCACCAGTTGCCAGGAGCTTGTCGGGATGCAAGCCAGAGCGTCCTGCCCAGCTCCTGGTCATGTCAGTGAGCTGGGAAGCCACACAGAGCGTCACAGAGCTCTGCTGTCTCATAATGGGGATGTTCCTGTCTAAAGTGCCTATGTACACAAGACCTTGTTCAGACAGTAGGCTCCACTGCCCCTCTGAAAAGTGACTGCGGTGGATTGCTTTTAAAAGGGGGGGTAGAGCAGTGGCTGCCCGGCATTCAGGAGGCAATACTTCCTTCTCCTCAGTGCTGTTTTCCTCTTTTTAAACCCTGTGGGGATTCTCCATTGTCATACTGCACTGCCACTGCGTGCCCAGACACAGTCTCATTCATTGCAACGGTCGTATTTCTAAAGTGGCACTTCCTGCCAAATGCAACATCCTATTTAAAATTTGCTGAGGCGCAAAGCATTGTGGTTATGGCATGTGTAGTATCATGAGCGGACACTATATTTTAGATGGGTGGGGGGAGCTGTGGGGGGCGGAGCTGTAAAAAGGTTGATCTTCTGTTTTTACCGCTTCTCGGCTGCCCGTGTTACCAAGGCCTATAAGTGTGGATGTAGACTGTTACGGATCTAGCCTCCTTGTGTAATATAACAATGACTGTCTTTATATCAACTTACATTATTATTATTGATATTAAACAGGTTTGATATATCGCCAACAGTTCGCACAGGGCAATATAAGGAAGACCATAAGGTTACAATACAAAATCAAGAATAGATGGTAAGCAAGGCTACAACCTAAAAGATACAGTATATGCCTTTACTACCTCCTGTATCTGTAATTCAATATGGGAAACCTCTGGTTTCATTTTTCCTTTCAGAGATTCATCATCAGCAAGAATGAGAATCTCACAAAGAACCCTGGAAGCCTGTCCTGAGGGCTCAGAAACATGGGATCCTGGCAGTGAAACCTGAGCAGAGCAGGAATGTGATTGATGGGGAAGTAATAGTGAAACACGTGTGAAGGTGCGCCTTACCACATATCACATGACTGACAAAAGTGAAAGATACTGCTACGCCTGTGGTGTTGTTTCCCTTTGAAACTCAACTCCCCCAAACCAACAATGTGCCCATATAAATAACAGGGGGATCTTTACCTACCCCACTTCCTCTGGAACAAGCAGAAATCTAATGTTACCTCAATACTGGGGAACACACACTGGCATCTTCCTGCTGTCCCCTTCAATCATTCAGTGAAATCCGGAGAAGAAAGAGACCAGTGAGTCTCTCCAAACAGTTGTTCCCAGGGATCATCAGACAGGACAGCAGTCCATTTGTATGAGAGGATGGGAGAGAGAGGGAGGGGGGCTGTGAATGAATTCCTTTCCTCCTCCTTCTCTATGACTATTCATGTGGAAGAGGGTCACCAGTGGCATTACACTGTTCATTTCCCCTTCCAACACACAGCACTATTAACCTCTTATGGTACACAAGTATTAGCCGGGGTCACCCTTCCACGAGCCCCAAACAGAACATGCGGTTTGATAACAAACATCCAGTCACTGATAGTAAATAACACCAACATTCCAACCAATCTGTCATCCTCGATGGATCTCCTCCATGTCCGAGCCTGCCCAGAAAGTTTCCTGTGTCTACACAAAATACTTCTGGCAGGGCTAGAAGTTCTGAATGGTGAGACCATATGTCAAGTTTTCATTGTGGTGTCCCCACTGGGGAGATTGACCACTCTGTCCTTATGACTGTTGTCACTGAGACAGAAAGTGAAAGGAAATCCAACATTTTGTGAGTTGTCACCAGAACAAGAGGTGATGAGAAATCTTCTAATGAGGACCTGTTCTGGTGACAACTGTCTAAGAGGGGAATTCGTCTGACTTCTGCTGGCGTCTCTGAGACAGGAAGTGAAGGGTTTTCACAACAGTGCACAGGCAGAGAAACAATACAGCCGACGGGTATCAACCCTTCCCTAATCTATCAAAAATAATACGAAGTTTCAGCTTTAGATCAACTTTATTCTTAATGACCTCAGGCTAGTAGAAAGGAGCAGCACAGTGGTTTAGTGGTGATCAATTCTGTTTTGCAGGACCGGGGTTCTCAGTTCAAAATCTGGACAGGACTCTAGATGCATGTTCTTCCTGTGCATGCTCTCCCTATGGTCCTTTGTATCTTGGCCAGTACACTATCTGCATGGGGTTTGCATGTTCTCCCTGTGGTCCTTGGTTTGATTTCCAGCCAGGATACCATGTGCTTGGAGTTTGCACGTTCTCCTTACTTTTAATCCATGCCAGGACACTACCTGCATGGAGTTTTTGCATTGTCTCCAAGTCCCAGGCTGGACTCTAGATCAGCGGTTCTCAACATGTGTGTCGAATGACGATGTGCCAGGGGTCGCCTAAAGACATTCCAACTTTCCTGGACGCTCCGGGAGTCTCTCGCTATTAGATAGCGGCTCCCGGCCGCCTGGGAGAGAAATACCTTCTCCTGGAAAGGCTTACTCTGCTCGGTCGAGCAGAGTAAACCTTTCCCTGCTCTGTTTTTTTTTCCCCCCCTGACATCGGAGCCGCCGGCCGCCAGACAAAAAGAAAAAAAAACAGCATAGGAATGCATAGCTAGATTCCTATTGGCTATTTCACTTTGCAATAACCAACTAGCTATTGCACCGGCCCACTGCTGCTGTCAATCAGCAGTGGGGGACCTGAAGTTCTCCATCAGGTCCTCTGCTAGTGAATGACAGCAGCAGAGGGCGGGTGCAATAGCCAGCTTCCTAATGGATATTGCAAATTGACATAGCCAATAGGAATCTAGCTATGCATTCCTATGCTGTTTTTTTTCCCTGACTGACGGTGGCCGGCGGCTCTGATGTCAGAAAGAAAACAAAACAAAACCAGAGCAGGGAAAGGTTTGCTCTGCTCAATCGAGCAGAGTAAACCTTTCCAGGAGAAATCGTTTCTCTCCCGGGCGGCCGAGAGCCGCTATCCAGCGTTAGCAAAATTACAGCGATGAAGGAGCAACGAAAATAATTTCACTGTTAGGGGTCGCCACAACTTGGGCAATTTTATCAAAGGGTCGCGGCACTAGAAAGGTTGAGAACCGCTGCTGTAGATGCATGTTCTTGTGCGTGCTCTCCTTATGGGCCTTTGAATCTTGGTCAGGACACTAACTGCATCTGCGCACAGGTCTGCGGCTGAGCACGCCCCGCGCACAGGTCATCATTGATCGGGTCTGCGGGTGAACACGCCCCGCGCACAGGTCATCATTGATCGGGTCTGCGGGTGAACACGCCCCGCGCACAGGTCATCATTGATCGGGTCTGCGGGTGAACACGCCCCGCGCACAGGTCATCATTGATCGGGTCTGCGGGTGAACACGCCCCGCGCACAGGTCATCATTGATCGGGTCTGCGGGTGAACACGCCCCGCGCACAGGTCATCATTGATCGGGTCTGCGGGTGAACACGCCCCGCGCACAGGTCATCATTGATCGGGTCTGCGGGTGAGCACGCCCCGCGCACAGGTCATCATTGATCGGGTCTGCGGGTGAGCACGCCCCGCGCACAGGTCATCATTGATCGGGTCTGCGGGTGAGCACGCCCCGCGCACAGGTCATCAGTGATCGGGTCTGCGGGTGAGCACGCCCCGCGCACAGGTCATCAGTGGTCGGGTCTGCGGGTGAGCACGCCCCGCGCACAGGTCAAAAGTGGTCGGGTCTGCGGGTGAGCACGCCCCGCGCACAGGTCATCAGTGGTCGGGTCTGCGGGTGAGCACGCCCCGCACACAGGTCATCAGTGGTCGGGTCTGCGGGTGAGCACGCCCCGCGCACAGGTCATCAGTGGTCGGGTCTGCGGGTGAGCACGCCCCGCGCACAGGTCTGCGGGATAGCACGCCCCCGCGCACAGGTCATCGGTGATTGGGTCTGCAGGTGAGCACGCCCCGCGCACAGGTCATCAGTGATTGGGTGAGCACGCCCCGCGCACAGGTCTGCGGGATAGCACGCCCCGCGCACAGGTCATCAGTGATTGGGTCTGCGGGTGAGCACGCCCCACACACAGGTGTCTGGCAGGCAGCCTCCTCCTGACACTGAGTACATCATTCCAATGGTCTAGTAAGTTATAAGGGACAGATGGATGGCCGGTCTCTCTGACATCTAACACACACACTAAGTTGAGGTCACCGAAGTTACCCCGAAGTTTTGCCTTGCACCCGGCCAGGACACCTCCATGACTCATTGGCCGCACCGTATGGCCTGGTCAGGCTGTTTCCTGAGGGCTGGATCAGGAAGGAAGAGCAGTGAAGGGGTGGGATGCATGGCCTAGTCTCGGGATTTCCCGATCCCAGCCCAGCAGGACAGGGAACAATAAGAGAGGAAAGGCTGCCGCTCACAGCACATCGTATACATGTAAACACACACCTACACGTCACCGCTCCGTTCGGTATGGGCTCTTACCTGGATCCTCTCCAATAGCCGCACATAAGTTACTTGTTCCTGAGAGCCGAGCGATGATGAGGACGGTATTCCCCCCTCAGTGTTGCCGGGAGTCAGTAGCCATGGGGATCTGATGGGATCAGGGAGGTAGCAGTCAGTCCATATTGATCAGGAATCCCCGGGCCGTGCACTCTGATCTCTCCTCCTCCCCCTCGTGTAGAAATCACAGCCTGACACATGCACCGTCCGCTCCTGTGATCACAGCGATCCGGGGGGCGGGCTGTGGGCGGACGATTAGCGATCGGTGCTGGCGGCGGTATGCCTCGTTGTTCCGGCAGACACAAGGTGTAAAGTTGGTGCTGGGAGTGTGGATCCTCCTCCTCGTCCTGTGCGTGCTTCCAGGGCAAGAGAAGGAGGGGCGGCATGGCAGGAGATACAAATGCTGGAACATGGCTGCCACTCACTCACACCACTACCCTGGCCTGGGCGGCTGATGAGGGGGGACCATTGTCTGCAGTCATAGAGGGGTATCACTGTCTGACACTCAGCTCCCAGAGGAATCATCAAACCATACATATGTGCCAATGGAGGGGGGACTGGGGGCCCATTTACTCTTTGGGACCAGTACAGATTTGTTGGGCTGGTAATACTTCTCCATTCCGATCTGGAACAGAGCACGAATTGCAACCACTGACAGCTGCTGAATGTTCTATAAATATCTGCTGCCTGATCAGAGCAGGACTTACAGTCAGTGACAGCTTCTGAGTGTTATATAGAGGCATTGGCTCCCTATTCAGACCTGGATCAGAGAACAGCTTACAGTCAGTGATATCTACTGAGTGATAAATAGATATCTGCTCCCTGTTCAGACCTGGATCAGAGCAGGACTTAAAGGAGAACTATGGGATAAGTGTTTTTCCACATAGTTCTCTTAATGGTCACGGGAGGACATAAACTAGCGTCCTCCCGTGACCCAAAGCTCAGTATATGGCGAGCTACAGCTCACGGTATACTGAGACTGCAGCAGCCGGGACGGATCCCGACATTACTGTCGAGATCCACCCAGCTGCGTGAGTGACAGCTGGCTCTGCCTATCTAGAGGCAGAGCCAGCTGTACCCGCCCATCCCCAGTCCGTTCTGCCAGTCAGCACTGGAGGGGAGAGGGGAATCCCTGCAAGGAGCCGTGAGTGACAGTCACGGCTCTCTGCAGGGAGGTGAGTGAGCAACGGTATGCGTTTGCTCACTTCCCGATCTATTGAGCCGACGTGTGACAGTCTCATTGTCGCACGTCGGCTTAAACTATGAGGTTGAGTGAAAATCACTCACATCATAGTTCTTCTTTAAGCTGGCCATACACCTTACAATTATCTGCAGATTTTCTCTGGTCAGATGGAAAAAGTGCAACAGATTCCTCCATCTACGCTAAACTGGGAATGGAGGAATTTCCCACTAGACCAAGCTTCGGTATCTTGCCAGTCGGCCCCCGCTGGCTCCCAAAGTACCTGAACAATCTGATTGGATGCAGGCATTGTTCAGGTATTCTGAGAGCCAGCGGGGGCCGACTAGCAAGATACTGAAGCTTGGCCCAGCGGGAGATTCCTCCATTCCCACAGTTTAGCGTAGATGGAAGAATTTATTGCACTTTTTCCATCTGACCATAGAAACTCTGCAGACAATCTATAGGTGTATAGCCAGCTTAACAGTCAGTGATATCTACTGAGTGATAAATAGATATTTGCTGCCTGTTCAGACCCAAATCAGAGCACTACTTACAGTCAGTGGCAGGTGCTGAGTGTTCTATAGATACCCTCTCCCTGTTCAGACCTGGATCAGAGCATGACTTACAGTTCGTGGCAGGTACTGAGTGTTCTATAAATGCCCTCTCCCTGTTCAGACCCTGATCAGAGCACTACTCACAGTCAGTGGCAGGTACTGAGTGTTCTATAGATACCCTCTCTCTGTTCATACTTGGATCAGAGCATGACTTGCAGTCAGTGGCAGGTACTGAGTGTTCTATAGATACCCTCTCTCTGTTCATACTTGGATCAGAGCATGACTTGCAGTCAGTGGCAGGTACTGAGTGTTCTATAGATACCCTCTCCCTGTTCAAACCCTGATCAGAGCACTACTTACAGTCAGTGGCAGGTACTGAGTGTTCTATAGATACCCTCTCCCTGTTCAGACCCTGATCAGAGCACTACTTACAGTCAGTGGCAGGTACTGAGTGTTCTATAGATACCCTCTCCCTGTTCAGACCCTGATCAGAGCACTACTTACAGTCAGTGGCAGGTACTGAGTGTTCTATAAATACCCTCTCCCTGTTCAGACCCTGATCAGAGCACTACTTACAGTCAGTGGCAGGTACTGAGTGTTCTATAGATACCCTCTCTCTGTTCAGATCTGGATCAGAGCACGACTTACAGTCAGTAGCAGGTGATGAGTGTTCTATAGATACCCTCTCCCTGTTCAGACCTGGATCAGAGCATGACTTACAGTCAGTAGCAGGTGCAAAGTGTTCTATAGATACCCTCTCCCTGTTCATACTTGGATCAGAGCATGACTTACAGTCAGTGGCAGGTGCTGAGTGTCCTATAGATACCCTCTCCCTGTTCAGACCCTGATCAGAGCATGACTCACAGTCAGTGGCAGGTGCTGAGTGTTATATTGTTATCTGCTCCCTGTTCATACATGGACCAGAGCAGCTGTCACTGACAGTAAGTCCTGCTCTGATCCAGGTGTGAATAGGGAGAAGGAATCTACAGAACACTCAGCAGCTGTCACTGATTGCAATTCATGCTCTGATCCAGGTGTGAACAGGCAGCAGATATCTATTTAACACTCAAGAGATTTCACTGACTGTAAGTCGTGCTCCGATCCAGGTCTGAATGAGTAGTGGGTATCTGTATAATACTTAGCAGCTGTCATTGACTGTAAGTTGTGCTGAGTGGTCTATAGATACCAGCTCCCCATTCAGACCTGGATCAGAGCACGACCTAAAGTCAGTGACAGCTGCTGAGTGTTCTATAAATACTTTATCCCTGTTCAGATCAGTGATCGGGCAGAAGAAATTGTTCCAGCATGGACTTCTTTCACAGTTCTGAGCCGTCATGAGAGGATTGCAAGTGAAGTCAATTCTAGTATTTTGATTGCAGGTGAGAACAGAGAGCAAGTAGCTATATTATATAATGTCATGGTGGTCAGCTTGGAAAGTATAGAGGGCCTCCCACACTCCAAGAGGGTTACACAGCATGTTTTCATGGTTTGTTGCGTCAAGCTAGACAACTCATTCAAAATAAATGGCCTGTGAGACCGAAATGTTTGGTCCTGCATTTTTTTACAATGTACTGCAATGCACACTGAAGAGAAAGTGCAAGTAAAAGAAGCACATCAGTGTCAGTGACTGCAAGGATATCCCCCAGCGTTGGTATCAGTGACTGCAAGGATATCCCCAGCGTTGGTGTCAGTGACTGCAAGGATATCCCCCAGCGTTGGTGTCAGTGACTGCAAGGATATCCCCCAGCGTTGGTGTCAGTGACAACAATCAAAAACCCCTGCACTCGTGTCAGTGGCTGCAATGATAACCCCCAGCATTGGTGTCAGTGACTGCAATAATAACTCCCAGCACTGGTGTCAGTGGATGTAATATTAACTGTGTCAACCTGTCAGTTGCTGGCTACAACGTGCACACTGTATCCAGCTTCTGACAGGTTGCGTTAGTAGCGTAGCAGGGAAGCCGTGGTCACGGGTGGGCTGTAAAAGGATGTTCCGCCTCCTGCAGAGCCCGCACAGGACAGCATCGGCTGTGAGGAGAAAAGTGCTGTTCGCTGTCCATTCTGACAGCCCGAAGCCTCCGTGCTGCCCCGCGCCGCCTTCATGCTCTCTGACCCTGTCAGCGGGCCTGGGGCAGCAGGGCGGCATCTCACTCGGCCCCAGCACAGCTCCTCCTCCAGTCCTGCCTCGGCCCCTCCTCCACCCTGCCTCCTCTTCTTCCACCCGGCCGTTCTCTTAGCTAAATTAGGCGGCCGCAAGACCCAAGGAGGGGCCGCTTAATGTGCCTGATTAGGCAGCCGAGGATACGTGATTCTGTGCGGCCCGGCTCGCCACAACCGCCGCCCCCCTGCAAAGTGCCGCCCAAGGCAAACGTCATGTTTGCCTTGCGGTGAATATGCCCCTGAGGGAGGGCCGAGAGTTTGCAGTGAAGGAGAGACTTTAGGCCCCAGGGCCTCACTATTTCCGCCTCCAACAAGTAATTCGAATATTTGGATTGATCCGTCAACCAATCCATGGCATGTCTCAAGAGACACGCCATATTATATAACTTCAGATTTGGAAAATTCGCACCTCCCTCACTCTTCGGGAGTCACAATTTCTTGATCGAACTTCTGGGCTATTTCATCCCACATATAAATCCAGTCATGGCCCTATTTAATCAAGTAATATCTGATCGTTTCAGTAAAAGGGGATAGTTTGCATAAAATAGGGTAGTCTTGCGACCATTTAATCTAACCATTTTAACTAAATGTATCCTCCCAAAGAATGATAAGGGCAAATTACACCACGCCTCCAGTTCTTTGAGTATCTTAGCAATCAAAGGTGGGTAATTAAGTTGATAATTAATTAATTGATATAATGAGGATGGCATTTTCCCAATTTTCAAACCCACATAGGTAATGTCTCGTGCTGCAAGCGTGGCCCGTTTTGTAGTGCGCTCGGGACGGACGGAAATACGGACAGGTGGGAACTATACCATTCACTTCAATGATTTTTACATTTTGGTCCGTTTTGTAGTGCGTTCATCGAGCGTAGGACGCACTACAAACCGGTCAGGTGTGAACCAGCACTAACAGGGTATTTCAGTCCCAATCCGCGGCTTGAATTGGAGTCAAAGGCAGTATCTCACTCTTGTCAAAATCAATGCGGAGACCTGTAAAAGACCTAAAAAATTCAAAAAGTTCCTGGATATTAAACACATAGTCAGGAGGAGAATAAAAGAATGTCATCCGCGAAAAGGGCTATTTTAAGTACCTCCCTACCCACTCTGATGCCCTGAATATACGGGGTCTGTCTAATAAAGTGAGGTAAGGGTTAGACAGCAGGGGTAGCAAGGGACACCCTTGTCTAGTCCCCTTGTCTAGCCGTATTAGCGTGGACAACGCACTTTGAGTCAATATTCTCACAATGGGAGAGGCATACATGTGCTGCAGGAAGGTGAGGAGTTTCCCGTGAAATCTCATGTGGGACAGCACACGAAACATCCATGGAAGATGTACATTATCAAGAGCCTTTTCGGCATCTAAAGTAATAATAGCAAATTTCTGAGATGGGGTTTTGTTAGCCACCTCCAATGCTGTCATAACTCTACGAATATTAGCCACCGCCGCCCGACCCTTCACAAATCCAACCTGCGATGGGTGCATAATATGAGGTAGGCCATTAGCCAATCTCTGCGCTCTAACTTTGGATAAGATCTTGGCATCCACATTTAATAACATTATGGGTCTATACAACCCAGGGATAGTGGGGTCCTTTACTGGTTTAGGAAACAATCTAATGTAGGCCTCATTAGATGTATTCAGATATGCACCCCTCTCCCATACTCCATTATATAGCATAGTAAAGGTCCCCACACACCTTACGATAATCGTAAGTCTTGCGATGGTTGTAAGGTACTTAAAAAAACGTACGATCTGCCTATCTTGCATAGGCAGATCGTACTTGCGATGATCGCAAGCCACGCCCCCTGAGGGGCGGGCTTCAGCCAACCAGGGGCGGGCTTCAGCCAAGAGAGAGCAATTCCTCTCTTAAGATCTTCAAAAACTCAAAGGCGAATCCAACCATTCCTGGGGCCTTTGCCCCCGCCAGCCCAGCCAAAATCTGTGAGATTTCTAGAGGGGTAAGTTCAGCATTCAGGAGATCAAGTTGTTCAGGTGATATAGTCGCCAACTTCACTTGTGCTAAAAATTCCTCCGCACGTTTGGGGTCAATGTCGTCAGCCCTGTACAATGTCTTATAATATTGTTCCAGAATCTCAGCAATCCTGGCAGGGTCTGAAACATAAAGTCTGGAATATGAGGGGCTTTACTTATGGCTACAGATATTGGGGCATGATCGGAAATGGCTGTACCATGGATCTGTGGGACAAAAAAGCATCAGAGCAAAATGAATATTCCAATGTTGCTATGCAGTTATTAACCATGGAGAATTGAGTATATTCTTTTTCTATCGGGTGAGTGATCCTCCACACATCATGCAGTTTTAGCCCAGACACCACCATGGGCAGCTGAGACTGGGGTTGATTTACTAACCTTATAAACACACCATGAACGTGTATACACCTCTGTAGTGTGTTCCCTCCCAGCATGATCTATGGGAGGAATCGAAACACCTTTGTAGTGTGTACACACCCAGCAGGTGTGTTGTGCAAAGCCCTGCAATGAATTGCAAGGTAATGTGGTGTAAATTAGCTCTATGTTATGTTGCTTGCGTTGATGAATGCAGGAATGTAAATGCATGAGCTAACCATTTTTGTCTAAACTGTGAAGCAGCATTATATATGCATCATGTGCATGATTTTTCCATATATGGCATTAGTGGAAATATGCTTTTAGAGACTTTGTGGTTGATAAATACGTTTTGCTGTGTGAAAATCACACACACCTGGTGCGTGCGTGTGTTTAGGTTAGTAAATCACCCCCAGTGTCTCTGAGTACCTCAGCTGATGTGCCCAGGAACCGTTGCCGGTCCTCAGAGGCATTCATAGAATTGTAATCTCCACCTATGAGGTGATAAGTGGATCCCGTATCAGCCAGCCACTTGGTTAGAGTACGAAAATGAAATCTCTTTGGAGGGTTATGAAAGTAAACATTGGTAAGTGCTATTAAGACATTTTGACAACGTATATGCACAGTGAGGAAATGTCTGTCATCATCCTTGAAGGTTTTAACAAATTGATAATGGAGACTTTTGCTAAATATTATTAGCATGCCTGTCCTATGGCCTGGCGAGAGGGAACCAATAACCTCACCAACCCACAATTTACAATTTTGTTAAGCAAGCAAAGTCAGTCTCCTTCAGATGGGTATCCTGCAGCAGCGCAACATCAGCATGTAATCTTCTAAGATGTCTTAGGACTTTATTACGCTTCGCAGGTGAGCGAAGCCCCTTGATATTCCATGATACTACCTGTAAACACCCGGGGTTCTCTCACCACCCCGGGGTTTGTCTTCAATCAGCAATGATCATGCAATCGATAAGGACATAATATTTTTGAGCCCCATGTGATAGTAGTAGCAAAAGAGCATACAAGTGCCTGGCAGCAAATAACAAAAACAAAAATAACAGCAACCGCAGCTAAAACAATAAACAAAACCTTAGACAGAAAGTAACATGTTAAGGACTTCACGTTATTGCCCATGTATGCATAACAGGAGTATTGCTTTTTCCCACTCTATGGCAATACACTGTAAAGTAGGGTGTCACCCAACCACCAATTCCCCCCATAGTTACTGTTCAGTATTCCGCATTGACGCAGGTGTTCCTGATCGTGTGGGGAAACGGCATCCAGTGTTAGGACAAGGTATGTTCTTCGACTTACAATGAGTATTAGGCCCCAAAAAGAAAATGAAGAATTTAAAATGAACAAATTAAAGATACCAGTCAGCGGGCACGGTTTTTGCGTGGAGTGCCTTGGTTACGCATAGGCGTCCTCTGCGCTTTTTTGCGGAGACCTCTTTTGCAATGAACGAGAGAATTAAGAGGGGGATTCAGTTATCTCTTCCATTCTTTGAAGAAACAGCTCAGCTTCCATGGGATCTTGAAATTAATACTATCTGCCACTGGCAGTGGTAAGATATAGAGTGGCCGGGTATGCCAGGGTAAAACAAATCTTCTTCTGGCACAGGGCAGAGCAAAGTTTAGTAAAAGCCTTTCGTTTCTTTGCCACCTCCATGGAATAATCAGCAAATAGCAGCACTTTGTAGCCTTCCACTACCAGCGATCTGCGTGCCCAAAGTCTCTGAAGCATGAGCATTTTATCAGCATAATTGAGATAGCAGACTATCACAGATCTAGGCACTGGTCTGTTTTCCTCAGGGGGTCCCAAGCGGTGTGCCCTCTCTATCACACATGTAGCATCAATCCCCAGTGCCATGGGTATAATTTCAGAACACAGCTTACGCAGCATCTGCGGCAGATAGGAGTCAGGTAGGCCCACAATCCGTAGATTGTTCCTCCTAGAGTGGTTTTCCAAGTCATCCATCTTATCCTGTAGGGCCTGGGAGATAGATTCAAAGGTACACATCTTAGCCTGGGCATCAAGTAGGTTGTTCTCCAGTGAGGATATTCGGGCCTCAGCTCCCATTATGGAATGTGCCTGGGCCGAGATATGTTTGCGGATCTGCGACAGCCCCTGTTGTATGGCAGTTTCTACCACCTCAGTGATAGTGGGCTTTGAAAGCTTTGCCACCGCCGCTGCTATCATCTCATGAGAGCCCAAAGGTATGGTGTCAGCAGCAGGCTCTGAGGAGAGACCTTGTTTACTCTGCGGGGATTCCTTGCCCGCCATCTTGGATTGCTGTCCTGGCCGCGTATCCGAAGAGGAGCGCGGGAGTGACTGGGACAAGTTCCTCACGGCCAGGAATCAGTCAATGTTGGTCGCCCCAACTTCTTCGGCAAGAAGGGTAAGCCACCGGCTGGTAACCCGGTTTTATATAGCTGTTTTCGAGCCGTCTAGTGGGAGCGTCGTCTCCCTGTTGCCTGTTACATGTGCACCGGAACCGGAAGCCACCTTTAAATTTTTAAAGTGACCCTAAACCCAGCAGTTAAATCTTAAAAATACATTCAAGTACCCTAACTATTAACAAAAATCTATTATTTGTATTATGTATTACTTGTGTATGACTCAGCTGTAGATCCTCAAACCATCCCTGAAATGGTGCTCTGTCCTTCCTACTGGAGGGTGTCTACTTTTGTTCCCCAGGGTCCCTGTGTGTGTTATAAAGTAGTAATTCCAAAAGATGTCACCAGCACTCCAAAAGTAGATTCAATATATTTTAATGACAACGGTCATTCAAAATCACAAGTACTTTCGGGGCCACGTTGGGTCCCCGTCATCAGGCTCAGAATGACAGGGCCAAGTTGAGAGAGGAAATGGAATGCCAGAATGTTAGATCAGACACCTTCTGTAACCTGCTTCCAAGCTGCAGCATTTTATTTTTAAAGTGACACTAAACTCAGGAGTTAAATCTTAAAAATCTATTCAAGTACCTTAACTGTTAACAAAAATGTATCTTATTTGTGTATCACTCGGCTGTATATACTCAAATCATCTCTAAATTGATGCTGACATGGTCCTTCTTTCTGGAGGGTGGCTAAGTTTGTTCCCCATGGTCCCTACGTGTGTTGTATAGTAGTCACCGGTCCAAGCTCACTCCTACAATCTCATGTTTAGTTTACTCATTGGAGTGGTGGCTACTTTACAACACACACAGTAGTCACTCTCCAGAAGGAAGGACAGTGTCAGCACCAATGATTTGAGGATCTACAGCCCAGTGATACACAAATAAGACACATTTGTGTTAATAGTTAAAGTGACATTAAACCCTCAGATTTTTTTAACATAAAACAATACTGTAATGTGTGCCTTACTGTAATCCATGGTTGTTTCCCTTCTCTTTGCTGCTCTTCCTTTTAAATCTGTATCTGTTCTCATGCTGGGCAGAACTTCTGTTTTGCAGCAGACTGCCTTGTCTCTGAAATGGCTACATGGCGTCTGTGTGTAGGTTTGCAACCTGAGCCAGCACTACAGGAAGAGGCAGTCAGCTGCAAAGGGAAGTTCTCCCCAAGCATGAGAAGACATGAGGATTTAAAAGGAAGAGCAGCAAAGAGAAGGGAAACTACCATGGATTACAGTAAGGTACACATTACAGTATTGTTTTATGTTAAAAAATCTGAGGGTTTAATGTCACTTTAAGGGACTTGAATGTAGAGGCGTAACTAGAACCTTCAGGCCCCCGGTGCAATTGCGACCGTGCCCTGGCATTCCACCTGTTGGGGGGGGGGCCAGTGAGGAAGAATAGGCCCCCCCCCTGAGATCGTGTCAGAAAGGAAACATCTGGTGACAAAAGGAAAAGATAGGATTTCACCTTACTTTAGGAAGGTTTAATCTATTTTCCTATTGTGTCGCCAGGACAGGAAATTAAGGGGAATCTTCATAATGGGTACATAGGCAGCAGTACAAACCTGATGGAGGTTCAAAGCCTTTAGGACAATCCAAATGTGGGAGAAAAAAAAAAGAGTTATAGCACAAATACTGGATAGCGTAGTAGCTCACTTTCACTTGACAAATAAGGGTGGTCATATGTGAATGTGAGCAGTGCCTGTTATGATCAAATAACAATTGAATCTTATAGGGTTTCTGTAAATGTTGGTAAGAAGAGTTTCTGCATATTAGAAGGGCACGGGTATATAAAGTAAGAAGACTTTTGTCTACATCCAGTCACGCATTGCAGTGTTTTCATATGGTTGGAGGGCATCCATGAAGTGCCAATGTCAACTGAAATTGTTACATGCTACCTGAAGTATATGGCGTGCAACTACTATCTCAGTCTTCCAAAGCAAAGGCAGCATCATTTGCATGACATATTGATAGATTGGTACAAGGTAACGTGTAACGTGAGTTATCCTGATAGAACGGGCAGGACGCACCCAGAAGCAGAAACCCAAGGCTGCACTACATTTGAACTATGGGTATGGGTTCTGCTGGGTTGGAATCATGAGCTGGCTGCGAGGTAACATGCTTCTAGGTAGTGATGTGGGAGATCTACAGTGGAAGCTATAACTAGCTAGGATGGCAAACATGGCTGTGCCTACAGCACTCCCCACAGACCTCCCACCTCCAGTACAAAATACCTCAATATTCAGTGCTTGCCTTCGTGATGCTGCTAATCCTTTGAACTAGGACAATGACAGTCTATAGAGGAACTAGGGGAGGATCTTACTTTGATTTGTCGCTGAGTGCAGGCATAGACTGGAGAAATAGCAGAAGAGCATAGCAGATTGTACAGAATAATGAGCTACTACATCCAGTGACCCTAAGGGGAAACTAACCTAACTGATTAGTGATGATCGTACTTAATGTACAAAATAAGCTACATGCCTATTGGGAGGGGCCCATCTGTATACCTAAGACCTCTATTCCTTGCCTTAGAACAATCCACATGGCCCCCAGCTGTAGAGACTTCTGATCAAAGGCCCATACAGCAAGCCCTTATATTGATTACCCAAAACAGTAAATGGCATTATGCATGGTTAAAATGCTTACGTTTAGCGTTATACAGCCCTCCTCTAGCCGGTGGCTATCTCCGCTCCTTATAGTACCCAAAAATGATAAGCTTGCCCATTTTTGTGTGATACATGCATGACCACATTATTAGTGATGAGTAACCCATGCATGTTCCCAAAGATCAGCAATTGGACTGACTGACCAAAGCCCAGTTCATGACCAACTGGAACTGAGCAAGGGTTATTGACAGCTTCCCCAAAATATTGTACAGGGTAGGCTTTTAGAGGGGTACCATGAATTTGCCCATGTCTGTCTTGGTGGCTGCTGGAAGGATGCTTTTGCCCCGTCTTTAAGGCGGGGCAAAAGGGGCACGTGCCCCGGGCCCAGTCATTGTTGTGGGGCCCTGTACCCCATAAGCTAGCGCTAGGGAAACGTTTCTGGACCAGCCGTCTAGTCTGCTCTTCCCCTTTCTGACGCTAGAGGGCAGCGGCCTCCTGTCCATATGTGCAGCAAAGATCTCTGCAGCCCTGGATATCACCTCCCACTCAGCAGAGGAGGACGATAGCTTTTGCACACCCTGCTTCATGGCCCTGCCCTCCTCCCTCCATGGCTGGAGTCTCATCCTCCCCCTGTCCACGGTGAGTCCACATGGCTGCTGGGTTGGGCTTCTATCTGGAGGGGGGGGAGGGATGGGGGGTGGTCGGGTTAGGTGTGGCACTGCTGGGCTATGATGTAATGCTGTATAAAAATAATAATGACACCTGAGCATGTCCCCCCAGTGTAATTATTATTATTATGTCCCCCCAGTGTAATTATTATTATTATGTCCCCCCAGTGTCATTATTATTATTATGTCCCCTCAGTGTCATTATTATTATTATGTCCCCCCCAGTGCCATTATTATTATTACGACCCCCACCCTGCAGACACCTCATTCCCCTCACATAGATCCTTAGCAGCCGTCATTACCGTGCCAGTCCCTCGGCCAGATACCGCTCTCCAAGCTCTCCCAGATCTGCCCACCTCTCCTGTGTGTACAGCACCAGCGTGATCGGCCCTCAGCAGGGACATAATAATGACACAGGGGGGACATAATAATAATGACATGGGGACACACACACACATAATGATGACTCCAGAGGACATAATAATAATAATTATTATTATTATACCAGGGGACATAATAATGATAATGACACCAGGGGACATAATAATAATAATGACACCAGGGGACATAAAAATAATAATAATGACACCAGGGGACATGCTCAGGTGTCATTATTATTATTATTGTTGCTATTCTATGCAGTGGAAGTGGTAGGTGGCGAATTTTCCACACATTTACCATGAAAGTAGAATTATGGGGAGAGTGAAATGCGCTCTTCCCCCTAGTTACTGAAGCTGCCACGGGTTGGCTCTCTTGATCGAGAACTGAGCGATCACATACCTCTGATCACTCAGTTCCTGCACTCACTCTCTCTGCAGAGAGCGGTGACTGTCAGTCACGGCTCCCCGCAGGAATGCCCCCCCTCCCCTCTCTGATCCTCCAACGCTGACTGGAGGGATGGATGGGGCGGACACAACCTCTAGAGAGGTAGAGTCAGCTGTCAATCAGGTGGTGGGGTGGATCTGGACAATATTTTTTGGAGCCATCCCAGCTGCAGCGCTGCTCTGCTCTGTCAGCATATAGCGGGCAATATTGCATGGGGGGCGTGGTGGGGGGCCCAAGAAAATGTTTGCCCGGGGTCCAATCAATATTAAAGACGGCCCTGATCCCAGCCAAGCCTTTGATAGATTTCACCAAAAAGAACCCATCAGCATCTGGAGCCCATCAAGGGTATACCCCTCTGGAGCTACAGTCTTGCCAAAATCTCTGTCTATATACCTGCCTGTTTCCCTGCAGCCTGAAGACTGAGATCTGTTTACAATTCTTCTTCCCCTTCACCTGGATATTCAGTGGGAAAGGCCTGCCTGCCCATTTTTCTGTCATCCCGTATATTTACTGCTTACTGGTGTGGGACTTTGCATGCTGCTAAGTAAAGACCTACACCTGCAAGTTGTGGACATTGAGTCTTGAGAACTAGTTTATCTTGTGTGCAGTGGCACAGTTTCTGCCTGTATTTTTCTGAGACTGGACTGCTGACACTTGCAACTACATCAACTTTTTGTGTGTTACTCATTGTGCTGTATCCCCGCCTTCCTTCATAGCAGATTTTCTAACCTGCTTAATTGCTTCTGGCAGGGTCAGTAGCTGCCTCATAGGCAGCAGATCCATGTGAAATTGGTGACTGTCATCTCATGGTTATGGACGTACTCACCCCCCCCCCCCAAAAAAAAAATAAAAAAAACATATCTGTTTAACTACTCATTTCAAAACAATGGTTTGAGTTACATACATCTGCAAATATATGGGAAAGTCACACTGCCACCTCAAGGCACCTCTAATAAGTGTGGTTCCTAACTCTACTCTGAGTTTCCCAACTATGGGACTGGCATCTATATATCTGCCTGTTTCCACCTGTCTGCAGACTGAGATCTGTTGACACCTTTCCTTTTATCTTTATATTCAGTGGGAGATGCCTGATTGCCTATTTCTCTGCAGTTCCATGTACTGTAATTACTTCTTGCTTGACTGGGACTGTGTATGCGGCTAAGTACAGTTTAGAGTTAGTAAGGCCTCGATGACACGGGTTGGCAAGAGGCAGTAAAACCAGATGGTTGATTCGTGTTTTTACCTCCTCCCCGACCACCCAGCTATAGCTTAATATAGTGGCTGCTCATGCTTGCACACACACATGGCAAATTTTAAACAACATGGCATGTTTGGCAGCTAGTGCTGCTTGCCAAATGCTACCATGGCAATCAATAGAAAATCACCATTTGGATAAAAAACCCCGAAAAAAACCAAAGCATTCAGGGGCTGGCAGTATTGCCTCCTAAACGTCAGGCAGGCATGCTCTACTGCCCTATGATAAGTGATCCACCATGGGTGATGAAGCCTGCCGTCTGTGTGAAGGAGGCCTTAGGGTACTTCTAAACCTACACATTTAAGTTGCAGACAGTGACTCTTAAGCACCAGTTTTACTTGCGTGAAGTGGCACGGTTTTTGCCTGCCCACTTCTGAGTTTGCATTGGTGACACTCAGGCTTGCATGCAAATAAACTTTTTGTGTGTTACCGATTGTTTTGGATCTTCTGTTTACCCCGTAGCTTAAGAGATACAAGCCTCAAGAAGTACACTCCCTGACTGAGCCAAATTCTCCTTGATTTGTGTCTCTCATGCTCCCCAACACAGACACTGCAGCTCACAGTAGGAGGGTTTTAGTAACAGACACAGTGCTGTCAATCTATAAAGCAGTGGCCAGGCCTGGGTGTGGCCAAGTGCTGAATGATAAGCTACAGTAGTTTTGATGCTCACAGCCATGCTTCTGCAAGATTTTCTCATCCCTCTGTAGTGAAAGCAGGCATGGCCTACACGAAAGTGACAACTCTGTTCTGAATTTAGGAGCAGTGCAGCATTGTTGCCACACTATCACAGAAAGCTGCATTAGGTGGACTTCAATGGCAGGATCAACAGGTATTTGGGGGATTAACAGAAAACCAAATACAGATGCACTCATAATTATGTGCTGCACATATTATTTTTTTTTAGTGGGAGGCCATAGTTCTACTTTAACAAAAAGGAAGGGACCATTCACACCAGTGTGATGCGTTAATCGTATGTTTCTGTGCGATTAACGCAACATATGGCAAAATGCCCCTACTATACATTAACAGTGCAATCGCTCGCACCCCAACTCTGGCGGAAGGTGCGTTTGGGGTGTCATTCAAATGAATGAAAACACAGAGCAGGTGCAAGAAGAGGGGAGAGAGCAGGGTGTTGAGATTTAAACAATTTCACTTCATCTATTCTGAACTTTGAGAATCAGTTGGCTAGACTGACAGTTATCAATAACGCCTAAAATAGAGCTTACTTACGGCTTGCTAAGGATATGTAAATATTTGAATGTCCAGTGCCTGGTCACAATGCCACTTTAAGAAAAATACTTATTAGCTAACTAAGGCATAATTGTAGGGTATTTTCATTAGGATTTCATAGTGTTCTTAGTAAAATTTATTTTTGCTAACATTTTATCTATTTTTATAACATACCTTGACTACTTTATGTTGTACTACAGCATACCCACAGCAGTTATAACAAAATGTGCCTTCAAATGGGCATCATGATGGTTTTTGTTTGAACTGGCTTAAAAAATTATTGGTTAAACCAAGAATTGTCATCAAGAGATAAGCAGTGGCGTCACAAGGAGGATGCGGGGGGTTTGGCCCGCACCCGGGTGACACCATTGGAGGGGTGACACCAAAATGACTCATTTTGGTGTCACCCCCCTCTGCAAAGTATCAGGAGAGAGGAGGGGACCTGGCGGTAGTGCGAGGTAACATGCTTCTAGGTAGTGATGTGGGAGATCTACAGTGGAAGCTATAACTAGCTAGGATGGCAAACATGGCTGTGCCTACAGCACTCCCCACAGAGCTCCCCGACTGTCCCCTCCTCTCTCTGCCGGTGTCCATCACCAAGATGGCAGCCGGCATGTACCAGAATACTGCCGCGCGTGCGCGATGATGTCATCGCGTGGTGACACTCGGTTACCGCTCCGGGTGTCACCCGGCCTCGGGACGCCCTTGGAGATAAGATAAAGGTTTTAGTGCAGAATAAAATTTTTGGTACAGTAAACTCCCAGTTATCCAACACCCACGGGAATCATTAGGTGTCGAATAACTGTAGTCTCTGGTTGCTTGAGAAACTACCCTCACCCCGCTAACGAAAATTTTTACTGTGCACCAAGCAACCAACAATTTGTTTAGTGTGCATAAAGCCACCGGCAAAAAAGATAAAAAAAAACGAGGACACATAATGTCCTCGATTTTTTGTGCTGGGTGCTTGAGAGTGCCGGTTGCTTGAATGCCGGATAATGGGGAGTTTACTGTAATAATGTTTTATAGATATCTGCATATTGGATCAAAATTCTAATCTGTTGAGTAACTTTGTATAACTTTATCTGGTAGCGCCATTGCAAGGGTAAATGAAACAAAAATCCTGTAATTGTTATCTTCTTTCTGAATGCTACTAATTTCATAATCTCCCATGTAATGGAGATGATTAAATGCAGACATGGCTGAAGTTCAGCCTAGTTGGCTGAACTTACAGTGATTGATACAGTGACCATAGATACAGTGGCCACCCAAGGACAGGCGGTGTGTTTTTCACAGGTTCACCAACGCAACTACCTCATCTATGGACTATGGATCTACGGCTTCAATATATGTTTACATACTCTTTAATCTGTCTAAAGATTTATTTGTACTAGAGGCTACAAGATGTATACTGTATGCTATTCAAAGCGTTTGTTTTCTTGGAATGAAAAGTCTATGACTTGCTGGTTTTTTGTACAAGGATGAAAGACGTGCATGGTGTAGTTTCTTGTTTATAGGCTGTGGACTTATTTTATAATATACAAATTAATAGATGAAACACTACATTGATGTGGTTAGTGAAATGGGGAAGTGGTTATGAGTCACAGAAAGCGATTTAACATACTTTGTTTACTTAATTTGGGAGAAGAGTGTCCTAATTTCCTAATTTTATGTGGTATAACCACACTTTGAGGTGGGCTGTCATGTACATTCTTTCCAAATGTCAGTGGTTATTAAATTGACATATTATCTATCCTGATTTATTATCCTAAAATATTATTTTTGGAATGATCACACTCATGAAAAGCTGACTGGTAAACCAGATAAAAAAATTAAAATCTTGCAATATTTTTAAGAAGATTCGTATGTACTATGCAGATGTTAAAACCAATAATGCTGCCCTAAAAGTATCGTTATGTCAACTGTTCTATTTGGTTACATAAAACATAGGTTTTGAAACACACTTACAGTAATATATATATACCATATCTATCTATCTATCTATCTATCTATCTATCTATCTATCTATCTATCTATCTAGATATATACTGTATATCTATATTGTGACAGTGCTTGGCCTGCTTATGGTAAAATAAGGGATAAAGAGCACCCAGATTTCTTACCCATACAAGTTTGAAAACTCCAGGAGACATATTGCAGAGAGAGGAATCTGTTTTTTCAGTTTTCTCTAGCATTGATAAAACCTGGACAGGGTCCTGGAACCCAGAGGTTTTTAAGAGACTTGAGTGGGATGAAGCCTCCAAACTTGGGTCCATGTTTTAGAGGTGACCCGCACCTCTTGATTGTGCAGTTGTGCACATCCCTTACGGAAAAGGTGCTGGCGAGTGTTCAGGGTTCCACCTGGGAGACAGAGGAGGTCTCCATCCAGGAGACAGAGGAGGTCTCCGTCCAGGAGTCAGGAGGACTCCACCCAGGAGTCAGAGTAAAGGCCAGGGCAGCAGGCAGCTGTGAACCAAGTGTGGAGGTTATCAAGGTGTTGAGACTGGAGGAAACAGGCAGGGGCCTGAGTATTGAGGCCAAAGCAAAGTCAGGAACCCTAATATATGTTTATGTTTGTTGAGAGATGTTAAACAACTCCAACAAGGGCAACTGTGTTGTTATTTCAGAACTCTCAGCCCTTAAAAGCAGATTTCAGTGAGTGGATACGTCGTTAATGCTCTTCTATTTGAAGTGAAAATTGAAGTGAAATTATATATCTATATAATTAAAAACCATTACATGCATTTTTTTACATTTCTTATTTGTTTAAAAAAAATGGAAAACTCCAAACTTGAGGTTGCATACCTAATGTAACGTAAATAACATTCAACCAGAGAAACACAAAATAAAACACCTACACATATACCATGGCAGTGCTAGACACCCAGCTCAGAAAAACAATGATGTACCATAGACTGTACAGGCATCCTAATGAATAGGCACATGTGATGGTGTTAAAACCTTGCTATATCCAATACCACAGCCAAAGGTATAATAAAAGTCCATAATTTGCCCAAGATCCAAGTAGAGTTAAGGATGGATTGCAAAGCAGTTGTCACAGGTGTGGGGTGTTTTGACTAAAGTGCCTAATAATGCAGTGCTATGACTGAAATGAAGATTGAGAACCTAAATGCTCTCTATAACATCATTAGACTGCCTGAACAGAGTAACAAATCTTTTGGCAGGTGGTACATTTCAAACAGATGGATTTCAATTGTTTTTTTGACTTCTTGGTTGGACTTTACCCTCAGTAGTGCCCAGAGCCATTTTCATTTTTCAAATCAAGACGATTCAAGATATCCTTATTCACAAAGAAAGCAATTAGATGTATGATTATACGTTTTTATTTTACGCTGATTGGTTACTTGATGTAGGAAATGATCCTTGATCTGTCCCTTCTTTTCCATTTTAGAGGTTAGGGCAACACCCTCTGTCACTTGGGTTTGTAACTGATTTTGGTGAAGGGAGTTGTGTATGTATAGCCAAACCTTTTTCTTTTTAGGTTTGGATAGAGTAGGGAAGGGTTAATACTAGGGATGCACCGATAGCGTTTTTTCGGTATCGAGTATGAGTACCGATATTTTTTTTTGCGGTATTCGCCCATACCAAATACCGATAACGGAAGTCCCATTAAGGAAGCCCCATTAAGGAAGCCGTGCAGGGTGTAATGACTCAGGAAGCTGGCTCCATGCTCCCTCGTCACCAGGTGACAAAGAAGCATGGAGCCAGCGTTCTGGCCAATTGGGAAGCCGGAGGTGGTTAATGACTCGCCGCCTGGCGTCCTGATTGGCAAGCTTCCCGACCAATTAGGAAGCTGGCAGCAAGTCATTACACGCCGCCCTGGCTTCCTGATTGCCCCTCCCATCAAGTGACGAGGGATTATTGAGCCAGCTTCCGGGCCAATCAGAAAGCCGGGGGGAGTCATTACCCGCCCCCCGTCTTCCTGATTGGCCTGGAAGCCAGCTCCATGCTCCCTGATGACGAGGGTGCGTGGAGCCGGCTTACCGGGCCAATCAGGAAGCCAGGCCGTGTGTAATGACTCGCTGCCTGGCTTCCTGATACTGGAGGTTGCGGTATTGGGATAAGTATTGTGAGCATTTGCTAGTACGCGGTATCTGCATCGGTGCATCCCTAGTTAATACCCCTGGCAGTTTATTTTTTGCTGCCTGTGTTCCATTAGGGAACTTTTATTTCACTTCCTGTTCTGTAGACTCAACAGTTGTAACACTTTATACAAATCTTTAACGGACCTCAACTGCGGACTATGCTGCTCCTTTGGCTACTCACAGGGGAAATGTAAGGATGGCACCTTGGAAGAGTAATGTAAATAAAGGAATCTTAGAAGCAGTCTGATTTTAGTAGAAGTACAAAGGAGCTGGCAGTCTGTATTACTTCATACAGTCTTTACGGAATACAACAGAAAGAGACCAGCTGTTACTCAAATGTCCATACCTTAAGTTCAGAAGCTATGAGTCCTTTTGAGTTACACCTAATAAGATGCCAGTAAGGATATTACTCGCCAGTGATGTTACAACCCCTAATAGGTTACACCTTATTAAACTCAAAGTAACATTTAACTACAGTAGTGTTTACTAGAGCAAGTCTGCAAGTAAGGCCCCATTCACACTTAGCGATTTATCGTGCGATTTCTGCCGCAATATCGCGCATTTTTGCCGCACGATATCACGAGAAGTCGCTGGCTAATGATATTCAATGGAGCTGTCTTAGCTCCATGTCGCTCGTCGCGGTCGCAAGTCGCTTCTACAGGACCCTTTTTTCGGCGGATTTTGCTTTTTTCTAATGGAGCCGACGGAGAAGGTCGCGCTACCGTCGCTGGATCATCGCTGGATCGTCGCTGGAACGTTGCCCCGAAAGTCGCGCTATCCCGGCCGCTGCAAAAGGTATGTCGCTACGTGTGAATGGGGCCTTAGTGTACATGCATGGATATACGTGCGTTTAGCTGCGTTGGGTGTTTCAATGGTGTAACTGTGGGAAGAAACTGAGGTCTAGCCCACCTCAAAGTCCATGGAGAGAGTTTGTGAATGGCATTGCTGTTGTAGCTGAGAGAGGAGTTCTTATAGGGTGCACGACGGAAGTACTATGTTTTTATTTGCACTGGAGAGTTTACGGAAACCCTAGGGAAGATGGATGTATAATCCCCTATTCAGGTTGGCAGGTGGAGAGGTGAGAACTCTTACTTAATCATCCAGGATGGCAAGTGCAGCTCTTAAGTCCAGGATGGCAAGGGTAATGGTAGATATTAGATCCCCAGCATGGCGAGGGCTAATGGTAGATATTAGATCCCCAGGATGGCGAGGGTTAATGGCAGATATAATTTTTGTACCAGGATGGAGAGTGGTGTAGCTGGGCAGTGGAAGTGCTTGGTGTCAGCTGCATTACTTAAACGCCGAATACTTTAAACTTTCCAGCTATAAGCTCACAGCCGGCTAGAGAGTGGGAACGAAGTCATGCCAGGAAAGATGATTGGACAGTAGGCAGTGTTGGACTCACTTCCCAGATGAAGACTGGGTAAGTATCTTACAACAGTAGGCCCGGGCTGTCCCAGAAGCAGCAGAGGCGCCCGCCTTTGGCGCTGTGGGAGCCAATTTTCTTTAGAGTATCCATAGCCAAAACTAAACTGCTCTACAAAAATCACATAAATAGGGTTCTAGAGTGGAAGGAATTAATACATTCTTATGCATTTTGAGCTGAAGGTAGAATGTTCATCCCGTTTTAAGATGTAGCAAAAGTAAAAATGAGATATATATCTTGGCTATTATTCTGTTCTACAAATGAAATATTCTGCATTCCTCACCACGGGAAATAAAGGTGCATATTGACTTAAAGTAGATGATTACATCATAGCTTCCTGATTATAATGAGTTATATCCATGGTAACTGTGGCATTCACAAGTTATAATTAAAACTTTAGTAAATTATAGCAACTGTAATGGCTTGCATTCAATAATAGATAAATGAGAAAGGACTGGTACTTGAGAGAGGTGTTATTGATTGAAATGGGCCATGTGTTCTAGTCAATACATTTGTTCATTTACATTGCAATCAATGCAGTGATGCAGATCGATAATTATATAGCTGCCTGTATAATGAAAGCGCCTATTTACATGGCTTTTTGCATCATGTAAGCCCCCTTACAGTGATAGATGCTCTTTATATGGCCATCTCTGTGAATTGTTTCCAAATTAATGACACTAGAGCAGGGGTCAGCAACCTGCGGCTCCGGAGCCGCATGTGGCTCTTTCATGCCCCTGCTGCGGCTCCCTGTCCAGGGGAGATCGGCATCGCAGATGGTATTTGCAGAACTGATCTGCCCTGGAATAGCTGTTCGGTCTTGAAATGTCACTTCTAACCGACTCTGTGAGTGGGGTGGAATGTGAGATTGCACTCACAGAATCTGATAGAAGTGACATTTCAGGACCGAACAGCTGTTTCAGGGCAGATCGACAAAGCGTTGGAATGCTTGACCTATTGGTGGTCACACATTCCACCGCCAAAAAACTGGGCGTGATTACATTGAAATGTGTGACCATGTCACCGGTCACACATTGTAACGTAGTCACAAACTTTGTGAGAACACCGCCATCAGGGGGGTACGGCCGGTACCCATGTGAGGAGTCTGGGCAGCCTAGGGGGCCTCTTACATGAGTATCAGCTGTACCAGGGGTGGCATGGCAGAGATGGCAGGGGAGGGGGTGGAGGAGGCCAGACCCCAGCAGCAGCTGGTAAGAGGAGTTGGGAGGAGGTACAGGGAAAGGGACCCCCCGGGTGACCAGCCCACCTGAGGCCCTGCAGAGCCCACCATAGACAGTCTCAGATGGGCTGTGCAGGGTCAATCTCAGGTGGGCTCTGCGGGGTCTCAGATAAGCCCAGAGTCCAGTGCGTTACTAAGCCCAGAGTCCAGTGCGTTACTAAGCCCAGAGTCCAGTGCGTTACTAAGCCCACATATACCTGTATATATCCTATACAGAGCATAAAGGTAAAATACGATATATGCCGTGTTATCTTCATTTTAGATGTCAAAAGGGTTTTGTGGCTCCCGGTGCTTTCTTTTGTGTGGGAAATGGGTCCAAATGGCTCTTTGAGTGTTCAAGGTTGCTGACCCCTGCTCTAGAGCAATGACATCCAAACTGATATTTTAGATTTCAGTTTGGCACCAGTTTGTTGAATTTTCACAAGTTTTTGTGTTTCTTGAAGTCATTTGGTGACATTTGCTTGTTAGTTTATTCATTCGGCATTATGGAGAATTGATAAAGAGGCCATGACATCTTCACTTTGTAACTGCCATTGCAGTTGGAAAGTGGAAATTAATTTTGGGATATCCCCAGGGCCGGATTCCCCACAAGGCCATTAAGGCCCGGCCTTAGGGTGGCAGGGAGCAGAGGGGCGGCAGCGGTGTGGAGTCCCCGACTGCATGTTCTGGGCGCCGGGCGGTAAGTTGCTTTCTACATTTAGTCCTGCTTTAGGAAGGCAGGACTAAATGTAGTGTGAGGAAGCCGCTTGTTCGTTTACAAGTGATCGCGGCGATGTCGCCGCGATCACTTGTAATATGTCTGCATCCTGTCCGTCCTCCCATCCCCCCCGCACCTACCTCTCTCCTCTGGCTCCATCCTCGGGACTCCGTCCTCCCTCTGGCTGCCGAGTCTCCTCACTGGCCGTCGATTAGTAACCCTGCCGCTCCGTGTACACAGTGAGAGGGGAGAGCAGTCTTCCCCTCTCAGCTGTCACAGGAGTTACAGTGCAGCGCTGTGCTAGAACTCCTATATTGGAGGTGACAGGGTCAATAAAGAGAACCTGTCACCTCCAAATGCTGTCACACAGGGCTTGTGTGATAGCAATAAAGTTAAGTGGCAAAAAAAATTT
>NW_017306275.1:104712-154648 GCF_000935625.1 Nanorana parkeri
ATTATAATAAGAAATAATAAGAAAATAATTATAAAAAATAAATAAACAATAATAAGATAAAAAATTATAAAAAAATAAAAAAAGTAAACGATAAGCTAAAAATCTAAAAGTTAAAAAAAAGTGATAAAAAAGTAAAAAAATAAATAAAGAAACAATAAAAAAATTAAAACTAACCCTGCCGCCCCATCCGGTTGCCATTCTCCGTTGATGGGGGGGGTGGCGGGGAGGGGGGCGAATTGCGGAACCTGGCCTTGTGGCCTTGGGGCAGCAGGGAGAGTAAATCTGGCCCTGGATATCCCTCCACTGGGATCCTCAAGAGTTACAAGGAGCCAGCAGGTGATTTACCTTGCAGAAACAAAACTAGTTGTTTCAGAGAATGGAAAGCTGTTCTTTACTGCAGTGGCACATTTATTTTCAGCATTGAAAGCTTACTACTTCTTGTTTTGTGGCTTTCATAGCTAAAAAACAAAGTGAAATAGCAAATTTCCATGATGTTGGAAAAAGCTGCAAAGTATGCCAAACACAGCAAAGCAAACGCTAAAATCTTTCACCCGCATGAATTCTGCTTGTTTGTGTCTATTATATAGCCGCGAACGTGCGGAATCCGTAAAACAAATCTCGCTTGTACTATTTTCCGGGCTGCACAGTTTCGTACTGCGCGGCTGCCGCAAATGTCTGAACAATGCACACTAAAGTCCATTGTTTTTTCTGGTTAGAGAGGCTCTCTGCGTATCCGGCCGGCCAAATACGTGCAGACAACCACTCCTGTGTGAATGTAGCCAGAGGCTCTCCTAACATGCTCCTTCTAATCCTACCTAAAACTAAGGGTTCTATTTATAAACAATTCTCAGAGCCATGCACCCTGTGACTCTCTATGAACATTCATTCTTTTCAATAGAGGCAAACGTGAATATTTACTTTCAGGTCGAATATAACATTCAGAAATTCTGCATTATGACCACTGCATGGATCTGAGGAGCCTAGGAAATTACCTTGCGTCACTGTGCTTCACATAGTCTGTGCAGACAACAGACCAGTTACCTTGTTCAAGGAAAGCATGCAGCAGTGACTGGTCTTTATTACAGAAATCACACCAAGATTCAAGTACAAATACATATTTTTCTTGTATTTAGTAATATTTGCTCTTCCAAAAATTTGGCTTTAAAGATCTCAAGGCTTGGGTTCTGCATTGATGTAAGTGAGGGAAACTCACGCTGTCCCCAGTTCATCTGTCTGATGTTCGGCTGAGCCGAAATGCAGGAGGACTTCGACTCAGCAAATCCAACATCTGGATCATCTGAGCCGAAGCTCCGGCAGCTCATTTGCTGCCGTTCATCCCTATTCACATAGGGGCGAACAGAGGTACCAAGCAGGATAGAAAATAGTGAAAATAGTAGAACAAAAAAAAAAGTGCAATTAAAAAATAAATATAGATATTTAAAAAAGAAAACATTTATAATAAAAAACAACTGTTTCCTATTGGCCAGCACCTGCTAGAGTCTTCTAGCAGGTCCCGGCCAATGAATAACCACTGGGCGCAGCCGAAGAGAGCTGAAGGATCAGCCGAAGCAACAACTGGATCCTTACCCCCATAGAGAAGATCCCAAAAAGTGAAAATTATATTATAAAGGAAATTACTATTATTAGGAAAAAAATTCAAAAATATAGGTGCAATGCTGCATTGATCTAATGTATGATGTCCAATGGTGGCCATATGTATAGTTTCCATTTAACCCATCTCTTGTCCTAATTCTCCCCAAAACAGCAGATATATATCACACAGTACATTTCCTCTGTTACAACATGTGCCAATTTCCCGCCCCCAGTCTGGTGCCTGAACAGTGAAGGAGCAGCAGCTTTGTGATGATATCTTCCATCTACTCACTCAGCTCTCTCCTCCTGTCAGCTTTTTTCTTCTCAGTACTTTTTCATGGAGCATACCTGAAGTTGTACAGGGGACTGCAAGGGACTGAAACCAAGTCAAATTCAGGTTCTTACAGTAGTTGTATAAAAAATACATTAAATAATTGATTGAATGCATAAATGCATCTATTTGTTTATTTAATATCTGCCTGGAGTTCAGCTGTACTTACACTTCCTTGAAACTGTGCAGAGAGCGCAATGCTGCCATTAGCCTAATGCTTCTAATCTGTCCACCCTCTACTTCCAATCCCTGCTAATTTAAGAAGAGAACTAGTTATACATACAGTTTTTAGATAGCCAATAGGACAGCATAGAGGTATGTGTAATTTAATGTATGGAAATTAACCTAAACACATTACAAAGGAAGTTGTGTGGAACCCCAGATAATACTTTTTTTTAATTACGTTTTGGATAGAATAAGGAAAGGGGATACATCTTCAAAGAGTTTATAGAGATGTTTCCCTGTTAGGGAGATTTCCCCTCTATCTTATCTCTGTTGTTGAACTTCTTGTTTCCACTTGGAAATACTGTATGTTCTCATAATCCTTTGGAGAATTCACCAGGGGTTGGTGACAAAATACCTGACTCCCTAGTGGATTTTCCAAAAGCATATATGGTAAATGCATTTCAAGGCGGGAACACAGGATGTTCAACTCACAGAAATATCCTATGTGTCAACAGGAATGGGAGTGGGAAGATCCCCCCCAAAGGCAGCAATAACACCGAACATGCGTAATCCCTCTCCCCTAATTTAGGTCAGATGCTGTATGCAAAATAAATCTATACATTACAAACAAAACAAAACAAAAGTAGAAGCCTGCCTTCTATCTGCATTTACTGTTCATTCAGCACCATCTAGTGGCCATGTTTTGTTGCATGATATTTGCACAGCTGTTTGTCAAATTTATATTTTTGGTAAAAAATAAAACTCAAATTATTTTCGTGAATGCAAACCCAATATAATCTCCAAATTCTCTGTTAATTATAAAATACTGGACTGTGTTGAGTAAAAAGATACTGAAAATTTCAAGCATCAACATTGTGTGCAGTATTGCTTCTGGAATTTGTAAATACTGAATTGTCTATAGCCTGGACACAGGTTCCCTTGAAGCTTAAAGTGACCTTAAGGCCAAAATTGCCCCCCACAGAGCTAATGTAAGGACTTACCTTAAATGATGCCTCTTAAACCGATCATCTTCTTCTTTCCAGGAGTTTTTAGCTGTCCCTCCAGCGCTGGTGCGGGTCTCAGATCCACCGCTGACTCCTCTGTCCTCCTCTTCTCTGATGTCCCACGGTGTCTGCATGCGGGTGCACGCTGCTCCGTGTCCTTACCTTGTGTCTCTCCTCATCTCCCGGCCGAACATCTGAACTGCGCATGCTCCTGCCCCAGGATCCTTTATGGCCGCCCGAGAAATTGATGTTCAGACGGGAGCGTGCGGCGGAGACACAGGTAAGTATTAACCCTTTAAAAAAGTTTTTTTTTAAAATCGTTTTGCATATATCTACTGCTTGCTAGCAGTAGATTTATGCAAAAACAAATGAGGGTTTAATAACCCTTTAAGGAACATTAAACTGACACTAAGCTCAGAAGTTAAATCTTAAAAATGCATTAAAGTTCCTTAACTGTTAACAAAAATGTATCTTATTTGTGTATCACTCAGTTATAGATCTTAAAATCATCTCTGAATTGGTGCTGACACTGTGCTTCCTTCTGGAGGGTGGTTACTTTTGTTCCCCATGGTCCCTGTGTGTGTTGTAAAGTATCCACCGCTCCAAGCTCACCCCTTGATAGACTACAATCTCATGTTTAAAAGTAGCCACGACCCAGAAGGAAGGACAGTGTCAGCACCAATTCAGAGATGATTTTAAGATCTATAACTGAGTGATACACAGATAAGATACATTGAAGGGAATTGATCAAAACCAGAGCAGACAAAATCTGGAGCAGCTCTGCATGGTAACCAATAAGGGCTCTCTCTCTCATTTTCAAATCTTAACTGAACAAACTGAGGAGAGAAGCTGATTGGTTGCCATGCACAGCTGCTCCAGTTTTGATAAATTCCCCCATTGTTGTTATAGTTAAGGTACATCAATGGATTTTTTAGATTTAACTCCTGAGTTTAGTGTCACTTTAAAGTAATTGCAGGGCAGATACTCTAAGAGGGGGAAGCAGGGAGAGCTGTTCTGCTGAGAGAATGACTTGGATATGCGTTGTAAAGTAGCCATCGCTCCAAGCTCACTCCCGTGATGGACTACAATCTCAATGCAAATTAGTAAAATAAATGAGAGATTGTAGTCCATCATGGGAGCAAGCTTGGAGTGGTGGCTACTTTACAACACACACAGGGAGCATGGGAAACAAAGGTAGCCACCCTCCAGAAGGAAAGAAGACCAATTCAGAGATGATTTGAGGATCTACAGCCGAGTGATACACAAATAAGATACTTTTTTGTTAATAGTTAAGATACATGAATGCATTTTTAAGGTTTAACTCCCGAGTTTAGTGTCACTGTAATGTTCCTTTTGATCCTTAAAGGAGAACTATGGGGTCATGGCTTTTCCCCATAGTTCTCCTAAGGGTCACGGGAGAACACAAACTAGCGTTCTCCCGTGACCCAAAGCTCAGTATACCGCGTGCTACAGCTCCCGATATACTGAGACGCCGCAGCCGGAACGGATCCCGACATTGCTGTTGAGATCCACCCAGTTGCAGGACCCGCCACCTCCCCCGTCCGTTCCGCCAGTCAGCACTGGAGGATTGGGGAGGGGGGAATCCCTGCAGGGAGCCATGAGTGACAGTCACGGCTCTCTGCAGGGATAGATCGAGAAGTGAGCGAGCGCCGGTATGTGTTCACTCACTTCTCGATCTACTGAGCCGACCAGTGACAGTTTCATTGTCACAGGTCGGCTCAGATTATGAGGCTGAGTGAAAATCACTCGCCTCATAGTTCTCCTTTAAGCTTCAAGTGAACTTGTGTCCAGGCTATAGACAATTCAGTATTTACATATTCAACTTAACTCCTCAGTTTAGTGTCACTTTAAGGCTGCATAGAGTTTGAGATGAAAACAAAGATGGAAAATGTCTAGCAAATCTAAGACTTTGAACACACAATCATCATTTGCTCAAAACGTTTGCACAGATGACCTCTATTGAACAATGGCAAAGGACATGTACCCTTAATCATTTGTTGCATTATAACAGAAGTGTTTCTAGTCATGTGTTCTGCCTTGCATGCTTTTTTAAATGTTCTCTTCATTGTATCCAATGAAGGTCACCCAGACTGTAGTAGCAGCAATAATAGAGAAAGACTCAAAAATTAATTCCTTTTCATAATAGCCATCATCATCAATTATCATCCCCGGATTAAACCTAATATCCATGCCTAGGTTGTAATATTTCCATATAATAAGGTTAGATATTGATATCATTTACATATATTGACATTTCTTCCTACTAATTTACATGCAAAACAAATAGAAGTCACCACCTGACCTGCAATTAACCTTAATGTTGTGCATTATATTTAATGGGCGCTGCTTGTTGTATTTGATCAAATCATTTGCAATTTAAATATAAATGTACCAGTTTATACATCATTTAACTTGTGTTCGGTGCATTACAACCACATAAGTGTAAACAGACTCTTAGTAACCAATGGTCTTTTGTTCACTGCTATTTACGTCACTAGATTTAAAGTCCAACGTCTCCATAAAAGCTATATTTGGACAAATACAGCAGGATGATATATTCATTATATAAACGGTTTATGGATTTTCAACTTGTTGTAGACACTGGACATGCTGCACACAGTCAAAAAAACTTAATTGAAGTACACAGGGCGTGTGTAGTGTGCCCTACTTTCTGCCCTGCTCACACTTGTTGCCAATTACCATCTGTCAAAATGATAGCTGGGAGCTGCTGTGTAAATACAACACCCATAGGAGCTACTGCTATCGAAAAATGGACTTTCTGACACTGACAGAGAGATATAAAGTAACATTATTATTTATTGTATTTACTCTCTTGCGTTCATCTGCAGATCAAAGGAGTGAGCTTTGATCTGCATATGATGTCAGTTAAAGCAAGATGACAAATTAATACAGTAAACTCCCCATTATAAGGCATTCAAGCAACCAGAACTCTCAAGCAACCAGAAAAAAAATAGAGGCCATAGTATGTCCTCAATTTTTTTTGCCAGTTGCTTGATAGACATGTGCACACTAAATTTTTTTGTTAGTAACTAAATGTATTTATTTGCTAATGAAATTCTCTGTTCACATCTTGCTGCGGCCGACGGCTAGATTCCCCAGCTAGCAGGTGCCTGTAAACAACGAGCAGTGGGCGTGTGCAATAGTCAGCCTTTAAAATAGCCAATAGCAGAATCTAGCCAGCAGATGAATGAGGCAGGGGTGTTGCTAGAGAGTTAATAGTAACTCTCAAGCAACCAGAAACTACAGTTATCTGACATCTACCAATCCCATGGGTACCAAATAATTGGGAGTTTCCTGTATATTGTTTTCATTGGGGCTTTACAGGTGCCAAAACCAGAAGATTAAAGTAGAACTATGTGGTGAGTGAAAATCACTCATCCCAATGTTTAGAACTGATGTGTGTCACTGCAGCTTTCACACGTCGGCTCAGTTCACGATCTTCTCCCTTCAGAGAATGGTCAGTCACTGCTCCCTTCTGGGATTACCCTCTCCCCTCTCCTTTCCTCCAAAGATGACTGGAGGGACAGCCGGGGAGGGGGCGGGCACAGCTGGCTCTGTCTCTAGAGAAGCAGAGGCAGTGGTCAACCAGGCAGTGGGGTGGATCCGATAATATTGTTGGGATCCGTCCCGGCTGCAGCATGGCTCTATCCGCATATAGTGGGCAATAGCCTGCTATATGCTGATTTTTGGGTCACAGGAGGACTATAGTAATTTTCCTCCTATGACCCTAAAGACAACTACGGCCAAAAAAGTTTGGCCATAATTCTCTTTTAAAAAACTTTCTATAAAAATACAAATGTATTTGATATCTTGTATAAAAACATGAATTAAAACATTACATAGAAAGAAAATAATGTTCCATCAAACATATACAATATATACAGTTGTCTCCTTAATGATACATACGATACCTCCCTGTGCCTCTCAATCTACAGTATTTATCTATCTGTCTATCTGTCTATCTCTGTAGGTAATTGCAATATCTATGTATGGATCATGCACATTACATGCTTATCTATCTGAAAGATCCTTAAAACTGGGAATGGGAAAATGTGTTTTTGTTTTTTTATCTTAAACCTTTAAAAACTGTGACATTACGCTATGATATTCAATAGCTGAGCAGCACCATCTTGTGTCTAGAAATAGTTAGCATTTCCTCCTACTAAGTCGAGTAAGAGGAGAAGTCACAATGATATTTTTGTCACATATGTGAGTTTTTGGTGATACAAAGGGTTTGTTCCTATACATTTACAGAGGTTACCAGTGAAAATCACATGAGCTGTCCTAAATCACTCAGGAATGAGGACTGCCAGAAAAATAGGAGAGGACCTAACTAAGGGCAAAATCATCAGGTTTTCATTTAGAAAAATGTGACAGTAGTGCAGTAAACACACTGCAAGGAATTTATCAAAACTGAAGTAGACAAAATCTGGAGCGGCTGTGCATGACAACCAATCAGCATCCACCTTTCATTTTAAAATCTTAACTAAACAAACTGAAGAGAGAGGCTTATTGGTTGCCATGCACAGCTGCTCCAGAATCTGTCTGCTCCAGTTTTGATAAATTCCCCCCACTGTGACTGCACCAGCCATAGCTTCCATAAATCCCACTTTTAGATAACATCTCTTAAAGGTACAAAATTCCACAGTTTCCCCAATTTTTCGCTGCAAGCAATAAACATAATTTAAAGGTACACTTTCATTAATATTTCAAATTAAATTGTGAAATGTATACAGAGCACAGCCTGCTCAGTACATTAATCTTTCATCTAGGTTGTAGTCTACCAGCCACCGCAGTTTCTGTTGTCAGTAATATATGGTAACATTAGAACCTCTGCTTGTGATTCAGAAGAGTTATTCCTCAAACACATCAACTGCAGGTTCTTTGATGTCTCTTTGTCACCCTATGAGTTGGGAAAAACTGTTTCTCTTTCTCCTTTTAGAATTTATGCTTGCATTTACATATCTGAAGGCTGCCGGGCAGAAGGGCACTGACAGGGGCATCCATAGTGTAGGGCCAGTTTAAGTCTTCCCTATGTTTTCCACACAACAGCTTCCAGTTTAATGACCCTATGGCTGCTCTGTGCCCCCTGCCTTCTTTTATAGTGAGGGATCTAGCTAAACCAAAAGCACCTTATTGGCAAAAGGCTTAATCAAATCCCTGAAATTGGCTCTGCTAAACCTGGTGTAAAAAAAAAAAAATCCTCCCAGTTAAATCTGCACATAAATTTGGCAGGATTTTGAATGTCGAACCCGGAGGATTTCCCTCAAACCCATGGTATCAGAAACCAAACAATATCCCTATTTGGAGGTTACTGTCCTTCATTTTTTTGAGGGACAGGGAAGTGATTCTAATTGCTGTAGCATGCTTTCTCTGGCCATTTTGAAACTTTTAAAGTAGAATGTGACAATAATTCTTATGACAAGGCCATCTATTGTGCATCCCAAATTTAGGTTGCCTCTCCTTTGGAATTAATAGGATTTTTTTTCCTTATGTGAAAGAGATAAATGCGATTCAACTAGAATAAGATATTTATGCAAAATATACCAGTGTATATGTGAGAGGTTGCAAGTCATACGTATATTATTTATCTAGCCCATTTATTTATTTGTGCAGCTATATACTGTATATATGTTAGGATAATGCTTGCCTATTCGGGTCAATATCAGTTTCAAGAGAGAATATATTTATGTAAGGCACATTTTGTTTGCTTAGTACAAATAAAATGAGTAGTATTCCTTTCTACATTATTCTATGAATGAAATGTACTGTATATTAAAAATTTACTAGGCTTTTTCCTATTTGTAGGGTAATGTCTGTCTAGACAAATTATATTCTATAGACAACACATCAAGCTGTTTGTTGTGAAGTCTGGGAGAAATATTTCAATATCCGGAAGTCTAAATTAATTTTCATCTTGTTATAACAGAACTCTGGAGCAATAGCTAACCCATATTGAATGTATGCAGTTACAGCTTTACCTGTCAAAGAATTTGTAATTCTACACAGTTAGCAGGTAATATTATGGATATTATTATTTTCCTGGTGCAGCAAAGCTATATCTTTTATTATCTCTCTGCCTCCTAATACCTCTCTCTCTCGAGCATCCCGCTCAGCTCACTGACATCACTGGTTGGCAGGAGCTCAGCGGGATGCCAGACAGAGCGTCCCACTCAGCTCCTAGCAACAGTGACATCAGTGAGCTGGGCGTGATGGCAGCCAGAGCATCACAGGGTGCTAAAAGCTTTTAGCAACCTGGGACGTACTGGTCGGAAAGGGGACAGCGTTACCTCTCTCCAGCATCTCATCCAGTTCACTGATGTCACTGGTTGCCAGGAGCTGAGCAGGACACCGGCTAGAGTGTCCTGCTCAGCTCCTGGCACAAAGTGACACCAGTAAGCTGGGCGGGACACTGGCAAGAGTGTCACAGGGACGCTCTAGATGGGAAAGGGGCGACAGGCTGCCTCAGGCAAGCTACCTAATGCGGCCTCATTATAGGGAAGGCCCTGCATGGTGGTGAACTATGAAGCTCTAAAGCTAAAACCAGGAAGTAATGCAGTGCAATTCCTGGCAATTCTATATAGCAGATTTGTATAAATAATATAAGTGGCCAAACAGAATTACAAATATGTATATATTAACTGTGTATTTATTTATGTAATTATGGATTACATAGTAATTCATTCAGTTTGTAGGGTTATGTTCCAATGTTTATGTGTTGTTCTTGTAGTTATTTCTCTATTCCTTTTTAACTGAAATCAGTCAATACAATACCTGAAAGGTTAAAGGCATTGCAGAAACAGAGGCAGACGTAGATAAGTGATACTTAGGGGTCTATTCACTAAGCTGCCGAAGGATCTGGCCGTAGCTTTGGCTGATCCTTTGGCTGATCCTTTGGCTAGCTTCGGCCTCAGGACCCTTAGGTTTAGTAGAACCGAAGGGCTGCTGTACGGGCTATTCACTATAGCCCGTACAGCTCCCGAAGTTGGCCGAGTGGCTCAGTCGAGCCGAAGGCATATGCCTCGGCTTGACTGAGCCGCGGTGAAAGCCGAAGCTGGCAGAATGGCCGGCCGACAGCCTGCTTCCCTTAGCTGGGCGGAGCCAGCCGTCATCTCACGGCTGGCTCCGGCCACTTTCAGAGAGATCATCGTCCCTGGTTACCAGCTAACCAGGGATGCTGTCATTACACACTGAGAGCGGCCTCTCCGTGTTCTCAGTGTGTAATGGCAGATGGCGTTCCTGGTTACCTGGTAACCAGGAACGCCATTTGTCATTACTCTCCCGGACGCTCTGGGAGTCTAATATGACTCCCGGCCACCAGGGAGAGAAACACTTTCTCCCAGAAAGGCTCACTCTGCTCGATCAAGCAGAGTAAACCTTTCCTTGCTCCGTTTAAGCTATTGCAAAGTGAAATAGCCAATAGGAATCTAGCTATGCATTCCTACGGGGATTTTTAGTTTTTTGTTATTCTGATGGCAGCAGAACCGCCCGGCTAATAGAAAACAATTGGGCGGACGCCCAATCGTTTACTATTTTATTTTTTACTACTTTTTAAACTGTCTTTCTATTCTGCTCGGTACCACAGAGGTACCGAGCAGAACAGCTGAGCCAAATGCCGCTCGGCGGCATTCGGCTATTCACTCACTGCTGTTCGGCATCTATGGGCATAGGCCGAACATATACATATATTACTAAATCTGAGGCCCCCAGACCCGAATGGCATTCGGGAGCTCCCGAATGCAATTCGGAAGTTCGGATCCCGAATGCCATTCGGATCTAGGAGCCTCAGCTTTAGTATTATATGAATATACTGTATATGGCTTCCATGTTGCCGTAACGAAAATTCATGTACTGACCCATTCGGATGCATTAACCAGTTGACATCCGCGGTATTAAACCCCCTTCCCATCCAGGCCATTTTTCAGTATTCAGCGCTGCGGAGGTAAAAAGACACCAAACATGTCAAGCCTTAAAATTGCGTGCGCGCGCAAAACCTCAAAAAACGATAATACCCAAAATTGGCCATAGGCGACGCTTTAAAAGCTTTTACCGCTCATCAGTTTAGTGTTATCAGTGATTGATGGCCCTAAAATGATTGCTCTCACTGCGACGTTCGCGGCGATATGTAACGTGTGTTGCACAATTGTCGTTTTTGCGCGCTGGTGCACCGGAAGCGTATTTACGTTTATATCTGCGTAAATGTGGGGGTGGGGGAGTTAAACATTTTGTGTTTTTTTTTTTATGTGACTTTTATTTTATTTAACTTTTTTTATTTATATATATATTTTTTGCACTTATTATTATTGCTATTATATAGGGGGAAAACAATCCCCCTATATAATAGCAAAGGCACACTGACAGGTCCTCTTTATGGAGACATTAGGGGTCTCTAGGAGGGGGGGGGGCGAAAAAACGAGCACATATAAACGATCGGCGGGCTATGGAGCCGCCGATCGTCTATATGTCAAACACCCGGTAACGGATGTTTGCATTGGTCGGGTCTTCTCTGCCCGTGCGCGCCCGCCAGGGTGCGCGCGCGAGCAGAAAAAAACCCCCCAACAATGCTGCAGTGCCGTCCGTTTTCTACAACGGGTGGACGGCAAGTGGTTAAACTGAAAAACACATCCAATTGGCCAGAAAAGTCACATGTCCGATTCAGTTTCGTTTTTTAATGAAATTTGGATGGGATCCGAAATTCGGATTCGGACACATTTGGATGCATTGGGATTCGAAAGTTCGGATGTGTCCCAATATCCGAATTTCGGAAAATTTGTCCGAATTTTAAAACAGAATGAAACGAATCGCACATGTCTAAACAATTGCTGTATTTGTGACACTGTCTTTTTGCCCTGAGTGGAAGGACTGTTTTTGTGTCATAATTTATACTTTCATGGGTTTTACTGTAAATTTACTTTGGATTCACTGGAGAATTCGACTTTGATTGAGTTTAATCGAGCCACTCATGAGTCACAGCACTTCAATAAGATGTTGTGTACAGTCTGAAAGCTCTGGAAAGCTTTCATAAATGAATAATAAAGCAAACATCACATTACAGATATTCTAAAAGCAGCTAAATATCATAATTTTCCATTTACTGAGTATGAAATGACAGACTTCAAGTTATAGTTCTTCAAGAAATTGTGATTTTTGCTATTCCATATGGGTACCTGTGATGTTTTGGTATTCTTAAGACAGTTTGGCAGTACATTGTAAATATCCTATATAAAGTAGAGAAGAAAGATAGTGGGGTTTTTGTGAGTCGCCCTTTGTTGGAAATATTACAGCATCAATGTACAGATAAAATTTACAACATTTTATTAATGCATCCCATTGATTACTATTAATAACTACTATTATCTTTTAATTTTTTAAATATATTTTTATATTTGTAGTTCAACTATAGCGCCACACCCTGATGGTATTGTGTTGGCCCGGGTGTGAACCCCCTATACGTTGATGGAGGGGGGATGTGGTATTGGACATTGGGATCAGGATGTCTTTTTGTGCCCGTGGCGTAGGCAAGTGGACCTTATTATGCTGTATTTTTGTTTAAAAAACACATTTTCTTTGGCATATGTTATAACAACAGGTTTTCCACATATTTTGTTCTTTTTAGCCTTTTTTAATCTTTAGGCACTAAGCCCCTCTCCTGAGAAAGCTTTTATAGGCAAAATGCTTTGAGACAAAACTATTGGCCAGCACCGCAAGACCTCAGCTCATCTATGTTGTATGTATACATGCCCTCCATGGGTTTGGACTATATATTTTAAGCCATTATAATGTGGTCACCTCCTCTGAGGTGCTGACTGGTGTGGGACTAGTTGGCCAGTTAAAAAGACATTGAGTTGGTTTTGCTTGTTTTTAACTGAGAACGATTTTAATGAGATGCATTCATAAAATATACATTTTATCTGTACATTGGTGCTGTAATATTTCCAACAAAGGGCGACTCACAAAAAAACCTCACTATCTTTGTTTTCGACTTTATATTGTGTGTTGTTGTGGGAGTGACGAGCCCTTATACCTGTTTATTAGCCCTCTGGGGTATTTCTCCATGGATGGCCCGGGATATATCTATTACTTAAATTCTTAAATTATAAATATTGCTTAGTTATGTAATGAAATAAGTAACAGTGAAAATAAATGATTGCCTTAATTTTTATGCTGCTAAAGGGTTAGATGAGATATTTGCATGCATTCATATTTACTTTTTAATAAGCATCTGGGGAAAACACAAACATTAAAAATTTAAAGTGACCCTGTTAGGTCTTCACAATGCTATCTCCCTGCAATAGAAAAGGTGGCCGGCGGATCGCTTGTATGAGCTGCTGGCCTGTGTCCCCCCTCCTTCCGTGGCCCCCCCTCCCATTGTCATGCTGGTCCCAGGCTCCGCTGTGCCCGGTGCGAGCCCGGGACCAGCATAGTGCCTTTAAAGCACTCTCCCGCGGCTCTTCAAGTTCCTCCTTATGCCACCACCGGCCCTGGGAATGGTCACAACTAGGTCTTATTTTCAGGGTAGGTCTTATATTTTAGCAATTCCCAAAAATAGTACTAGGTCTTATTATCGGGGTAGGTCTTATTTTTGGGGAAACAGGGTATGGGCAATTTTGGGTATGGTAGTTTTTTGCGATTTCGCATGTGTGCGCAATTTTTAAGCATGACATGTTTGGTGTCTATTTACCCGACTTGACCCGGACTTTTATATTTTACCCAAAAATTGGGTAATAATAATTGTTTCCTAACATAATGTTAAATTTTTTTTCAGTAAATCTTCTGAAATATAGTAAAAAATAAAACCCCCCAGTGGTGATTAAATACCACCAAAAGAAAGCTCTATGTGTCCCCAAAAAAATCGTATAAAATGAATTTCAGTACAGCGTTGTATGATGGAATAAATGTCAGTCAAAGTACTGCAGCGCTGAATACTAAAAAATGGCCTGGCCAGGAAGGGGGTCTAAACACCTGGTCAGCAAGTGGTTAATGTGCATTGTGCTTGTTAGAGAGTGTTGCTGCCCCACTACCACAATATGGCACACAGTGGAATGAGGGCAGCACTAAGCACACACACACATAATGCCCTACGCATGCGTTTATTCGCACGCAGATGCCAGGGTTGGTTTTTATTTTAATTTGTATTTATTTTTTATTTTTTTTACCTTTTGAACACTTTTTCAATTTTTATTTTATATATTTTTAATTTTTTCCTCTTTTTTAACCCTTTTATCACTTTTTTTTATTTCTTTTATTTTTTTAGCACTTTTTATTTTTTTTTCAATTAACTTTATTGCTATCACCCAGGGTTTAACAAGCCCCCAATGTGATATTATTTGGAGGTGACAGGTTCTCTTTATGAGCCTGCCGTCCAATACATACAGTATGATACCCCACAGCATTGTGCTGTATCTTCTGTATAGCTCTGTTTGTGACAGCTGACACAGGAAGCGCTGTGAATACAGTGTTCCTGTGTCACTGATCACAGAGAAGAGCGGAGAATGTACGTTCTCCACCCTGCTCCCCGCTCTCTCTTCTGCTTTGCTGTGGTACAGGGTCCCCCAGAAGAGTGGGAGCAGAGCTATAGAGGAGATGGAGAAATTCACAGGAATTCACAGGCACGGGAACATGTACTTAGGTGGGTAATTTTTTTTTTTTTTTTTGTGGGGTGGCTTTTGGGGGCGGATTAGGGGATCAGAGATCGGCACCAGCTCTATAGGGACTTTCGGAAATGAGTGGAATGAGGAAGATGATCACATCAAGAGGCATCAAATAATGTAAGTGCTTACAGCAGCATTGGGGGGGATGATCATTTAATGTCACTTTAAGCGTGAGAAAATATGGGAGGATATCCTTTAATTAGGGCACAGAAGTTTTAAAGGTTTACATTTCTCAGTTTTTTCTATATGTTAGTCAAGGGATAAGATAAAAAAGTATAAGTTAACCTTAATGCAAATACTGCATAGGCATGTAGATATCCTAACATAAGCCTTTGACCAGACTTTGCAAATTTAAGTATTCACATATTCTGAACAAGCTGTAAAAACAAGTCTTCGTTCACCTCTGTAGCTAGGCAATGAAATCGCATCTCTGCAAACTTGGCAGCCTGCCAGCCTTCTAATGTAAACATACACCTTGAAAAACAGACTGAAACCCAAATGTAAAATCTCTGTTAGGATTTTTAAGGATGAATTACTTCACAGTACATGCAGGTAGGGCGTGACATCTTGCTTTAAAGCGATCTTTTTGCTTGTTCACAATATGAAAAAACAGTATGGACACAGGATAACTTTATTGTTAGCATAGGTTTCTTGCTGCATGCATTTATTTCTTAGAAAAATTTTGTTTTATCCAGCTTTTCAGCTTACAGCTTGTGCTTTCTTTCTGGATAACTTTCAGCGCCTTTGAAACGATGGAAGTAGTGTGTGTATGCTGTTCCACATATGCACCCTAAAGCACATGCAGAGGTGTGGTGGGGGAGAGATTGACAGGGCTTGACACTCCCGCCTCAGTCTTGGATAAATATGCTTTGCTCAGGCTGTCAAATGTTTTTTCTTTGTCAAAAACTTTATTGAGAGGGGTTCTACTGACAACATCACACTGGGCTGACAATGCTGCCTGGCATTTAAGTGCACTAGTGGCAGCGTTGTCAGATGACTAGAGTAGAAAGTAAGCAGCAGATGGATTCTGGCACAATTTTTCAGGATTTGCAGAGTTTGTAAATAGGCATAACATGGACAATTGTGTAGGTATTGCAGATACTGTATTTACTGAATATGTTTTTAAGATTTTGCCCACAATTACACTTTAACTTACACTTCAGCTTTCTTGGTGCATCAATATATGTTACCGGGATTATGTCAAATGCCATTTTCCTACCTTAAATCATTAGGATTGAATCTGAGATTGCAAGCAGGGCCGGATTTACTCTCTCTGCTGCCCCAATGTCAGGTTTCTCAATGCGCCCCCCTGTATGCAGGCTGCATACAAGGGTTCTCGACATCGGCGCCGAGATCACTTGTACAAAACAAGCAGCGACTTCCCCACTGTACATGCTTGCCCAAGGCAAAAAAGAACTACCCGCCCGGTGCCCGGATCTGCATGTCTCGGCCATCGGGACATAGGAATTCCACACCCCTGCTGCCTCTCTACTCCCTGCTGCCCCAAGGCTGGGCCTCGGTTGGCCTTGTGGGAAATTCAGCCCTGCATGTACGGCAAGCTTTATTTTCTAGTGAACAATGAAATACATCTTTCCTCCCATGTACATCTCCCATACAATGCTGCCAACTACTATCTGACCAATCACAATTATGCCCATACAATGCTGCCAACTACTATCTGACCAATCACAATGATGCCATTGCTGAGATGCAGTAAATTTGTGGGGATTGGCTGCAATCACTAGAAAAGAGAAATGTAGAGAATTATGAAAATAAAAAAAGCATTTTAGAAAATACTGATATCTGGCTTACACCCTAGTGTTTAAATAGAAATCACAAAGTGGCAATTCCATTCAAACCATGCATGAAAATTAGCGGTATGTCAAAAAGCTCCTAATAAGACACTTTTCATTTCTTAAAGGAAAACTATGACATGAGTGATTTCCACTCACGTCATAGTTCTAAGCCGACCTGTGACAATGAGACTGTCACAGGTCGGCTCAGTAGATCGGGAGGTGAGGGAAAACATACCGTGTTCCCTCACCTCTCGATCCTGTCACGGCTCTCTGCCGTGACAGGGGGAGGTGCTGGATTCCCCTCTCCCCGCTCCGATCTGTCAGCGCGGTATACTGAGCTTAGGGTGACGGGAGGACGCTAGTTTGTGTCCTCCCGTTACCCCAAGGAGAACTATGGGGAAAAACACTGACCCCATAGTTCTCCTTTAACAACCAAAAGGATTGACATATTCTCAATATCAGAAGTTGTGATCTCTTTATATATTTGCAAAACTTGTATCTGGTTTGCTAATTATTCTGTGCAAATTAATGACTTTTTTTGTTCTGACTACTGTAGAACTGAAAAAATAATAAATACAGTGCTAACAACTGTATTTTAATTTATTTTTGATTAACAAATTCCAGCTTAGAACTGCAGATCTTTATAATATCCCAGTAAAAATATTCACGTTTTCCTCTGAAAATATAAAAAAACTAGTGCATGGCACTCATAAGGATGTATGCCTATTGTGATATGGATTCCATTATATAACAGTGTAGAGAGGTAACCAGGGGATCAGAGCAGAAGAAGAATAACATCCTAGTGTGACCAATACCAACATTAAAAGACCATCTTGTTATATGGATTTTATATGTTTTTCGGATATTTTATTGATGTGATATGGGATAAGAAGTTATGTTTTAATTTTGTGAACCCAAATGGATCGAACATTCTCTCGTTCCATTGTTTTATGTATACTCATTGTTGTGGGATAAGTGTTAAAAGCATGGGGAGGGTGGTCAAACTCCTAGTTGTTTGATTATTGTAATTACCAGCATCTAGAATGAGAGGGTTAATTGTTTGTGAAAGGAGGGTATAAAGTCTGTGTTGCCGTATTGCCCACCCATCCCCTTGACAAAGTCGGAATAGACAAAACGTTGGGGCGTTGGTCGAGCGGAAACTGTATGTGACGTCAGCGGCGGTCCCGGAAGTGACATATTGGGAGTGACACAGCAGATATCGGGTGAGACCAAGATCGCAGTTTAAGGTTCCTTCTGGCACAATACGCTATACAGGACTGGAAGCCATGTTAGATGGAAGTCATCTGTATAAGCGCAAATATGCCAATCTGTAAAAAGACATGCATTATTGTTTGGTGAGTCCTAGTCTGTTGGGGAGAGATGTTTGAGCACTAGAGCCCTTTGATTCACGGTGGAGAGATTGAACTTTTTCGAAGAGTTTATTTAGAACTGTCACAGTGGTTTTTATTTTACGTAACACATGTTTTGTGTCCGCAGCGCCTTTCTTCTTATTATATCGTGTTGCATATTAAAAGACCACTATTAAAATATTGTATTCTGACAGCTGTATTTGGTTAATATTTGTAATAATAGCACTCTTCATATAGATTTTTAACAAGCTTTTAATTTAAAAAAAAGTAATGGCAGCCTACTTCCAACAAAGCCTATAATACCATGAAATGCTCAAATTGTTAGAGGTTTTTGTGTTACAGAGTGTTAAAAAAAGTCAACAAAATTGTCTAGTGTATAGGTAGCATTACACATATACACACAGATAACAAAAAGAAGGGATTGTAATGTGGTTGTATGAGGGCTTCTTGATGTCTACAGTATAGAATGTTTGTATATGACTCCTTCTATTGTTCAACCGAATAATAGAAACAGTTGTTACAGGGGTTTCTTGTAGAATTAATACAACTGTGTAAGGTATGAGGTAATAAGGTTTGATGGTCATGAGGAATGCAAATTCTATTTTACATTCGATTTCACAGAACTAAAAAGGGTGTTCACATTTTTGGGTAGACTGATCTGCCTGTATATAGCCAGCTTAATTTACTTAAAGGAGAACTATGAGGCGAGTGAAAATCACTCATCCTCATAGTTCTAGCCGACCTGTGACAATGAAACTGTCACAGGTCGGCTCAATAGATCGGGAAGTGAGCGAACACATAGCGTCGCTCGCTCGCTCACTTCTCGATCCTGTCCCTGCAGAGAGCCGTGACTGTCACTCAAGGCTCGCTGAAGGGATTACCCCCTCTCGCAGAGCCAGCTGTCAATCACGCAGCTGGTTGGATCCAGACAGTAATGTCGGGATCCGTCCCAGCTGCGGCGTCTCAGTATACTGCGAGCTATCGCGGTATACTGAGCTTTGGGTGATGGGAGGGAGCTAGTTTGTGTCCTCCGGTGACCCTTAGAAGAACTATGGGGAAAAGCCCTGACCCCATAGTTCTCCTTTAATTTAATTTTCCACCCCAGTATGTTCCAAATTATACTGTCATGTGTCCATATCTGAGCAACCAGATACCAGATTAAAGAGTAAACAATTAAGCCTGATTGAATGGTATGAACAACTCCACTGTACATTTTTTTTATAAATCTGTCTCAGTGCTTCCAGTTTTGAAGAGGACACCCATCTGGGGGGCCCCCGGTCACAGATGTAAATCCATATAGAAACTTGCAGTAAAGATGTGTATTGGGTTTGGTACCTTGTTTTTTCCATCTATTTAAAGTTCTGCTTACAATGCAAGGAATAGGCATTGGATTAAATGTGCTGCTCTTTATGGGTTTCTGGATATTGTAATATTGGAGTAAATTTAGCTTTTAACCACCTGCTGTCTGGCCGTTGTAATTAAACAGCCGGACGACGACTTCTTCAATACGGGTGAGCATTTTTAAACGCCCTTTCCCGCCCCGCTTATATTCGCCACTAGGCGGCGCACACGAGCGGGAAATCTGTTTGAAATGTAAACAGCCATAGAGACGCCCGATTGCTTGTATTATGCGTGTGGGTGTGTGGCCCCTCCTCTGCCGATCCCGAGCTACGCTGTGCCCGGTGCAGGCCGGGACGGTCACGGCGGCTCTGTCACTGGAAATCAGTACACAATCTCCCTCTGATCTCCCGCCATTTTCAGAATGCAGGAAGTGATGTATATTAAATCACTTCCACATTCAGCTGTCATTCTCAGCTACAGAAGTCGGGGAGAAGCTGGTGAAGAATGTCTCTGCTTCATCAGCTTCTCTGGGGGTCCCTAAGTAACAATAGAGTGACATTGGGGGTCTTAAATACCCCTGATGTCTCCATAAAGAGGACCTGACACTATAAATTAGCTATCACATAGGGGGATGGTAAGCCCCCTATGTGATAGCAATGAAGTTAAGTGAAAAAAAAGGTTTAAAGAAAATTAAAGTTACAAAAAAATGAAAGTCACATATAATTTTTTTTTTTGAAACAGAATTTTTTTTATAGTCCCCCCGCCCCCACATACACACATGTGCGCCTATGACAATTGCACCCATTACGCCGCACATGTTACATATCACCGCGAACATCGGAGCATGAACAAAAATTCTAGGGCCATCAATCAATGATATACTAAACTGATGAGCAGTAAAAGCTTTGGAAGCATTGCCTATTGCCAATTTTGGGTGTAGTAGTTTTTTAGGCTTGATGTGTTCGGTGTCTATTTACCTGACGTGATCCCATCTTTTACATTTTACCAAAAATTGGTAATAATAAATGTTTCATAACATATCTTAGGGAAAAAATAAAACCCCCAGTGGTGCTTAAATACCACCGAAAGAAAGATCTATCTGTCCCCAATTTTTTAAATAAAATTCCTTTCAGTACAGCGTTGCTAACGGAATAAATGTCAGCCAAAGTACCACAGCGCTGAATACTGAAAAATGGCCTGGCCAGGAAGGGGGTGCAAACACCCCGGTCATCAAGTGGTTAATGCATTTTCATATTTGGGTTGCTGTTCTGTTGTGTGAAGTTTTAGGTAATAGGTCAAAGTGGTTAATGATACAGAGACCCATGTAGGTCTTCAACATGCATCTCAAGACAAAATATGAATAACTCTTTCAACCCAAAAACTCTTGACAAAGTAACTGACGTTGAAACCTCCAGAACTAAGTTGATAGTAATAACAAAGTTAAATGGAAATTCCATCTTTTTGAAAAAAATAATAAATGCACACTGCTTCACAGAAAAAGTTTAGTTTTTTAAAAATGTATATTTATGTGCATAAAAGCCAGTAAGGCATTGCAACCAAGATCAGTGGATCACTGTCTGCCAATGTCACATATCCAAGGAGCAGCAAGAGCCCTCTTGCTGTGGGCAGGAAAAGAGGGATGATTGACATCCTTCAACACTCCTACAGCGTTTGGCAAAGTACAATCTTGCTTTGGCTGTGCTGGGGAGGGGGTTTATGTGCCAGCAATAGGGGCATGTCAACAGCACCTGACTACAGGACTTACAAGTTTCCAGTTGGTAATGCCAGGATTATTTCCAACGTTGTTGTTGGTGCTGATAGTTTTACAGAGCTGGAAGCTCTGCACTCCGTAGGCACATATCCTTATATTCACTCATAACTTTAGGGCACATTTGTAGGTGTATACATGCGGAGCATTTCTTTTATCATGGTATCCTAAGTCTTTTGCACGTTTGTATATAACCCTTGGGGCATTATTATAGGCTATTTATTCATTCTTTGAAAAATATTTGAAAAATATGACTGCACAATGTACTAAATTTGACTGTAGTTTAATGTAATAGGGGAAAGAACAGTGTATGACAGGCAGTCACCCATAGGAACTTATCACCATTGATAATAACATATGTTTTATTTTTCTCATTTCATGTTCTGATGTAATGAAAGGTGAAATATAACAATTGTTACTGGTTACCATGCCTTGCACGTCCTTTTTACTCTTTTTACTGTCTTATTGACAAAGCCTGATTGTGTAATTTTGTATGTACTTCTTTGCAACTTGCAAATGCAGGAATACTGAAGGTTACACAGTATAGCACACTGTCCAGTCACAGCTCTACTTTGTTCTATATAATACATGCTGAATTATTTTCCCTCATTAAAGCATCCAGCATGGTTCATGCTGGGGCATAATTGGATTAATGCATTACTGAGTCATTCAGCAATATGTGAAGATGATTATAGGAGAAAGATGGATTCTTGCCTCTAACCATCTTATTTTAGTGGCAATTACTTAACATTTTAGTACTTCACAAATCATTTGTGAAAATGCCCAAAACAAACTAGAGGTCCAGAAGGAGTGAGTGACATCAATGTGCATCACCGCTGCCTCCTGGGAAAGCTGGGGGATCAAAATACCATGGGAATGCATTGCAGTCCATTGCAGATGCGCATTCTTGCAGGATTTAGCCCAGTATTTCCAGGAGGCAGCAGTGAGGCACTGTAAGGCTGGGTTCACACCTAGGCGTATCGATTCACGGTAAAATGCGTGACAAGCGCGCGTTTCCGAGGGCTACCTGGCTGTATCCCAATGGATACGCGCGGCAAATACGTCCCAAAGAAGCTCCTGTACTACTTTGGGCGTAGGGCGTTTTGTAACGCGTTCATACGGCCTGTAATACGCCCAGGTGTGAACCATACCCATAGGAAATAATGGAATTTCGGTGTTTGAGCGTTTTGCAGAGCGTCCGAACGCGCTACAAAATGCCCAGGTGTGAACGGGGCCTGAAGTCACCAGTGTCTACTGGAAGTATCAGAAGCTGGGGCTGAGGTAAGTATTTTTTTCTTATTTTTTCCAGCTTAATAACTTTATTTGTAAAATGCCTTTGTATCTTTGGGGGATGAGGTAGCTTTTAAAAGAGCTCGCCTTCCATTTTCATGAAAAGTCTGCTTTAATCTATGAGATGGCTGAAGGACAGTCTCTGTCTGTCTGAACTTCCTGCAGGAAAAACATTACTCAGAGAATACAGAATGGGTTTGATTTACTTTAGGAATAGCAATGATTAACTTTGCAAAGTGCATCTTCATTTGGCTTATTAAATAAGCTGTGTTCATTTGAAACGTTTTTTAAAACCTTCCCTTGGTGAAAAGAAACAATTTCTTCAAAGCAAACAAATAATACTTATCTGTCTTGCTACTCTCACCAGTGATCTCTACTAGGTTTAAGTCAAAAGGTTGCTGAAAGATTTCTAGCATCCAACACACTTCCGGGTATATTGGATGCCTGGTCCTCCGCAATGTGTTGTGGTTGCTTCCACCAGCTCCTACGTCACTACTGTATCCTGTAGTGATGTAGGGGTAAGTTAATGAAGCCACAGAGTGCAGCTGGGGATGCCGGCATCAGACAATTTTTAGCAACCTTTTTTAGAAGATGCAGATTTTCAACAACCTTTTCTCTTCAACCTACCAAGTTTAGTAGTGCAGGCAGGGGGCAGTTATGTATTAAATGTTTAGTGTTCAGGGATTGCTTCCATTTTTATCTTTAAGGAAATATCAACAGAGTTATTATTGTTATTAAAATTACCGTTGTATATAGTGCCAACAGTTTGTGCAGCGCTTTACAATATTAGGAAAACATTCCAGTTACAATACAATTCAAAACAAGACGGTTAGGAGGTTGGTTGCTTTAATCTAAGTAAACATTCACTTTGCAAAGGGAATGTTTGCGTTGCTTTTACATTAAATTCTTTAATTTGCAGAAAGGAAATTTGTTATAACTCTTTCTGGTTAAATGCACAAGATGCAAGCTAAAGCCCAAATGAATTTGCAGAAACAAATATGCGGTCAGATAAACATTGTACTACTAACCTCCAGTTTGATAATCTTGTCTCACCTTTCCTGGTATAGAAGTTGTGCAATGTGTCTACATTTGGCTGGGCAGTCCACTAGGTGAGTAGTAGTAAAAACATATTTTAGTACCGTGAAGGCAAGTGGAAATTGACTTACTAAAGGAATAGAGAATGTTTACATAGGTCGATGAAAATGGTGCATATTTATATGAACATTTTACTTTGTCTGGCCAAAAAAAGTCACCACCTGGGTGTAGTTAAGCAAGTAGGTAAGAGCTATAGAGGTCAGCTGCCTACTTGAATATACTGAATGACCAGATTTTTCCCTCAGTGAATTTCTTCTTCCCTGATGGCATGGGCATATTCCAAGTTGACAATGCCAGGATTCATCGGACTCAAATTGTGAAAGAGTGGTTCATGGAGCATGAGACATAATTTTCACACATGGATTGGCCCCAATGAGAATCTTTGGGATATGCTGGAGAAGACTTTACACAGTGGTTCACTCTCCCATCATCACTAAAAGATCTTGGTAAAAGAAATTAATGCAAATGTTGTGACATGGCATAAGTTTATGGAAACTATGCCATGGTAAATGCGAGTTGTAATCAAAGCAAACGCGATAGGGGGTGTAGTAAATAGGGCGAAGCTGTATTCATTTTAAATACCCTATCATACGCAAGAGTTTAAAAAAAACAGGATTTTAGATGCACAAGATTTTAAGATTGAAGTGAACATAGATTTACCCTATTTGCTAAGCTATGTGAGCTTGAATTTTCCAAAGTAAACAGTCTCAGCTTTTTTTAGTAACTCGCACCCCTTTAGTAAATCAACACCATTATCTGTTTTGTATACAAGAGCCTGTTTAGAGTGTGAAGTTGTGGCAATCTGATACAACTCCTGGATTCAGTACCCTTTCTCATTTTCAATGACGATGTAAAAAATCTTTTTATAAATAGAATTTACACAGACACTGCTTTGCACCTAATGCTCTGTCTCTTGATAACTGCAAAAGCAAATTTACACTTGCTATCTTTGACAACTAATGTTAAGTTTCTTTCCTGTTGTGCCTGTCTTAACATCATGTCACATCTGAATGAAATACATTTAAAGTTATTGCTACCCTCAGAGTGTAACTGGAGTATTCCACAGATTAAATGAAACTGAATAAATAATTGCAAAAGTCAAATGAGGTACCATTATAAAATAACAGAACACTTGCTGTCATAGTCAGCAGTTGCAGTGGCTAACACAGTGGTAAACTTTCATTAATTTAATTTGGAGAAAGCTGTTTGGGAGCAGAGGGGACTAGTGAGTGGGAGAGAAACATTTCATAATTAATGTATATTCACTCAAACCCAGTGTGTTTGCTGTGCGTAATAAAATAGGCAGTTTTTGCAGGCGCATGCAGATATGCCTATATTCAGTTTACATAATTCAATACACTATTCATCATTTAGCTATTTCTTGTGGACACTAACGTTACTGTAAAGGAGATTCATGAGCTGCCATGAGAACATTTTTAACTAATATTGAAAAACTTATTTGTAAGAAAAAATACCCACAAAATTCTGTCCTAACTTACAGAGCCAGCCATCTTGTGGCAGGAACTACTGCTGCACCATAGCGGTAGGGTGTAACTGACATAGCTACAGTTAGGAAATGCTGCAAAAAGTTTCTAGAAAGATTTCTGGGTTGTTGTGGATCTTATGTCCATATTGTAACACCTGACAAATGAGCCTACCCTGAAACAAAGCTACAAAACTAGTAGATAGAAGCTTTTAAGCCAGTGAAGTCCCACGAGATGGTTTTCTCACCACAGCTTCTTTTTTAAAATGTTAACATAGGGTAGGGGTAGGTAACCTTGGCACTCCAGCTACAAGTTCCTTGTGGCCAGAGGCATAACTAGAAACCTCAGGGCCCCGGTGCAAGAAACCATGAAAGGTCCCCCGCTTCGGAGCATTGGCCTGCCGAGAGCTGTAGTCCCAGGCGGTTACCGGGGCTGGGCCCTCCCAAGTAGCGGAACGCCAGTGTATGGTCTCACATGCGACCAGTGCAACCCTAGTTGTTCCGCCACTGCTTTGGAGACATTGAAGTGAATCACACACATTTTTCTTTTCATTTCCATCTTCATTTCACTGTCACCCTGCACAGCGATCTCCTCCATGCAACACAGCCAGACACGCCCCCTCCACGACTCAGCTCAGAGCTCCGCCCCTTTATGATGATCAATGAGCTTCTCCCTCGTCAGCGTCTGAAGAGTATACATAATATAGCTATGTGTACAGAACCCTGCCCAGCTACAGAATGGGAGCTGCTGATTGGACGGTGGGTGGAGTAGTCCAGTCAGGAAAGTTAAAAAGAAACTCACGGGCATCAAACTGGCTGAGGGGGAAGGGGGGGAGAGAGAAGCCGGCAGCTGTTGATAATGCGATGTTGTGGCCGTGGTTAGGGTGCCGGCGTGATGGTATTAGGCTAAACTGGAACAATCAATGTGTGTCCAGTGCTGGCAGAACTAAGAGGCACGAGGCTGGCGGAGGCTGGGTCTGTGTGGAACGAGGAAAACGAGGCTACGCGTTTCGAAGTAATTCACTTCACTCATTCACAATCTGATGTTTTGCATTTTTGGGACCACACTCGAACTAAAGCAGGAGTCCAGTCAGTCTGTGCTGAGGGTCTCCGAGCATTGTACAGATCGTGAGAGTGTTGGCCTGCTTGAAGCTGTATGTTGGCACACTGGCAGTTACTGGGGCCCCCTCTTCCTTTCTGGCCTCCCCCCAAGTAGCGGAAAACAGGGCATTGTCACACATGCGACCACTGTGACCCTGGTAGTTCTGCCACCACTTGTAGCACTGCATGAGGCAGTGCAGGATTCTGACAGCCACAGGCATGACTCTCATGATAGTATTTGTAGTTCTATAACAGTTGGAGTGCCATGGTTGCCTACCTCTGACATAGGGTATACAATTCTTATTCATTGTGATAGGGTATATCTTACTCCATAGCATCTCTATAATTCTAGATACCCCCCTTATGCCTTAAGTGTGAACAGGGACCTTGAGATAAATATGCATATTGTGAAGATGCCCCAAATTATTTTGTTATTAGCATATAACAATATAGTCAATGAATAAAGCATTCAATATTAGCTTGACATGTAAACCATTATTATTATTAAGCATTTTAAGCTTAATGGGATCTCAGAGTGAGGAACACTACTTGGAGACATTTATTGTAAGACATTTCTGGTGCAGGGGTATTTTTGGAGTATGGTGGACGGTATTTGCCTGCCTGTCACAGTCTTGGGGGTGCCCAGATTTTCCAATATATTGCACTTGCACAGAGAGTTGGACGCGCCATGGCCAACCTGATGTGGTGATCTGACGGACACCACATGGGGCCACTGTCACTAACTCCTCTATCCACTCTGTGCACACAATTGTCCCACAGCATCCCTCTAACATTCCTCCTCACCTGGTCAGCATACCTAGGGAGGGATTGGAGCCGTGCTGGGGAGTATGACCAGGATCTTTGGGCATCTCCTCCAAACTCTGTGTTCAGTGGGCTCTCTAATAGAAGACTGATCTTTCATTTTACATGTCCCCTTAAAACTTTAAAGCAAACCTGTCACCTGGTCATTAAAGGAAAAATAACCCTCTTTGTGCTGTAGACACAGTCTATGACATATCCTACTATTGCTACTTTTACTTGACATCAAAATGTGCAAAGTAACCTCATCAAAAACATGGGCATTAAGGTGTTATGGTGTCAGTCAGACAGAATGGCACTGCACTAATGCATGTTACTCTGCGCTTACCGCAGCAGGATGGTGTGAATGGGGCCTCTCACTAGTTTGTTCAGCATGTAAACACTAAATGAACAAGCTGCCAATGTACTAGAATGAACCAAAAATTGGGCATGCACCATTTGTTTGAAGCAGCGCATCACAATGCATTCTGGTGAGTTACTGTGTGTTGTAGTTTGCAGCAATGCATGTGCATCAGAGTTGCATTGCCAAGAAATTACGCTACAACGTGCAATTGCACGTGTTCCTGCAATGCTTCACACTGGAGTGGTCTCAATTGCTCACTTGAGGGTGCAGTTGTAGTCCTGGTACCCAACCTATGGTCCTTTGGTAATTTTGTGGCCTTCAGACCCCAGAAGTCAGTAGTGGGAACATTGATTTGTAAATAGATTGTAAGAGCAGCCTGTAATGGATCTCCAACATTTTCATGTTACCTGTGATCAGTTTGTCACCTACACCATGTCTTCAATCACCCCTGTAGTATGTTTACAGTCTTCTCTAGCATTACATCACTTAACATATGCGTGGCCCCCTTGGTTATGTCAGGGGTTCCAGTTGAGGTTTCCTGTATCTTGTGAATTGACCCCTATAGTATGTATTACCTACTTCAGAAAGTGTATCTACATGGTGTCTTTGGTGGTGGGGGTGAGGGTCCAACTGAGATGGCAATATTAGTAGTTAGATGTGACACTTCGGTCTATCTAATGAGGCATTTTGTGTTAAAGACCGAGTGGCAGGTGTGATTAATATATGATCTCAAGTCCCCAGAAGCTGTTGATCTTTTAGGTTACATAGGATGTAAGGAAAGGACCATTTATCCCTGGACTTCTGGAGCAAGAAATTAATAAAATGCCTCATATAGTGTGAAAGTCATTTCTTTTGTTGGTCACTTGCTGGAAATGCCTACCCTTTCTTGTTAGTCAGTATAACGTACTTGTCAGTATACAAATAAGGGGAGCTGCCAGAGATATAGATCGATAGATCGATAGATAGATAGATAGATAGATAGATAGATAGATAGATAGATAGATAGATAGATAGATAGATAGATAGATAGATAGAAATTGTATATATGTGGCATATGCCTTTATACCTGTTTTTTTTAGAATATGTGTATACTTGGACTGTTTTTAGGTTCAGTAAAAAATATTCTGTTCAATGTACTGTATTTGCCGGCGTATAACACAACTTTTTATACTTAAAAACATCCCCCGAAAATCGGGGGTCGTCTTATACGCCGGGTATACAATCTGTCAGCCCGCTGGATGTGCGGTAATACTGTATGTACGGTAGCTACATACAGTATACCGCGCTGAGCCAATCACAGCGAGCGATGTATTCTATTAATGAATACAAAGCCTGCTCGGATCGGCAGAGGTTGTGTACATCGCTCTCCGTGATTGGCTCAGCGTGGTATACTATATGTAGCCGAAGCTACCATATGTGACGGACCACCGTACTCAGGATGAGTATGTCCGCCGCTGTCTTCTTCCTTGCTGAGGAGATATTGGAACCCGCTGATCTGTAGCTCCCAGTTTCCCCAGTCACTAGCCAAGGCTTGAGTGTAGGGTAAACAAACTCTGCTTTATTGAGCAACTGCACAAACTTATATACAGCAAGTGATGAAATCAGAATATAATCCCATCACATCCCCCGTCCCCTCCCTGGACATTCTGTCTTCATAACACCACAGGTGTCCACCTGCTAACGAACTCCAGACAGCCATAGCAGGAGCCTGGCCAGAATGTCATTGTTCTGAGCTCCCTCAGAGAACAATAGGAGATAACGAGGGATGGTTCTGATAGTCTTTCCATAACCAGGTCACACAGCATAACGCACTCAAACATAACTCAATACCAATACACATTTAACTTAACCAATACACATAAACTGATCACCATGTCGTCACACCATACATACAGTATTACCGCACATCCAGTGGGCTGACAGATTTGCCTCCCTGGCGGTCTGATTATTTTTTTTTTTTTTTCCTTTTTTGTTCTTTTTTTTCTTTTTAAAATTCCTGCCGGTTCCGGCCCCCTGCGACACGGACGCTCGCAAGGGACGGAACCCGAAAGACGGAGGACACATCAGGGATCGTGGACAAGGTAAGAGATGCTACGCTGTAATTCCAAGTGTGGCTCGAGGTTACCGCTTATGGTACTGAAAATGAATTTAAACATTATTTTGGGCTATACTCGTCTTAAACGACGAGTATAGCCCAAAACCTATGTTTTAACAGGGAGTCGCCCAGTCGCCTTACACGCCGGCAAATACGGTAAATAATCTGTACATTGTTCCCCTGTGTTGCATCATGAGCATTGTCTCAATGACAAGTTCTTTCTTGTTGAGTTAGTTGTGTATGTGTGCCTATTCTATTCACATGTACAAATAATATTTTCCCTTTCTTTTTCACTCCACTTTTTCTTTGAAAAGGTACAATCTCTGACGTTACTGTAGTTCTCACAACTCTGGCAGCACAGTTAAGGTACCCCTTTAACTCTACCACTCCAGATGAAGAATAAGACGCCAGGCTCCCTGGGGAACAAGTATGTCTGAATATTATAGTTAGAGCAGGACACTGCGCTACCCCAGGATAGGGGAAGCAAAATTTCTCTACATGATGCTAATGACCCATTTTCTTAGCCTGGAGGAAAGGATGGACATCCCTCCTTCTCCTACAGCCTCACCCCAATCAACTGTTACCTCCTAGCCATCTCAATTTCCCCCCTTACTCCTCTCTTCTGATTGGAGCCAAATTATACAATCACCAGAGACAACTGCGAGTTGCTATTTACTTCGCAGACAGGTAAATCTTTTCCCTTAAAGGGTCCTAACATATAAACATATACATTCTACAGGAAGACTTTAATGACATGGACTTTATCTTGTATCTCTAGAGGGTACTATCTGAGACGATTTGTCTTAGCTTTTCTCAGAGCTGTAGCTGGCTCCTTATGCGCCCGAGGCAAGAACAAAAAAGTGCCCCCCCAACAGGTGTGCAGCGTCATGTGATGTCATGTGCCCCGCCTTCGGGATGTTCTTTTTATTTTTATTATTTTTTATTTATTTGTAATTAATTCTTTTTCATTCTTTTTCATTTATTTTTCATTTTTTTAATTTAATTTTTATATTTTTTACTGTTGAGGGGGCTTTGGGGAAATATTAGGGGTATAAACAGCCCCCTGATATTTCTCTTTTAAAATAGAAAAAGAAATTGAGGACACAGAGTCCTCAATCTCTTTTTCTGCAGCATCTATTCAAAATGAATGGAAAATACAGAGGCTTCTCATTCATTCAGAAAATATATACTATCATCCAGTTTCTGAATGGGGAGGAGCCTCTGTACAGAGTGCTACTCCCCATTCAGAAAGTCATGAATGAACAGGAAGTGATGTTAAGCACGTCCTGTACAATCATAACTGGGGACACATAGCACTATGTGTCCCCAGTTATTTACAAACAGTGGAGTTATCAGCTGATCGCTCCAGAGTTTGCTCTGCACAGAGGATTGGTACATATCACTGATATGTACCGATCCTCCGCCACTCAGCCATGCACAGAGCTCAGTCTGCAGCTTTTCCTCTGGATGCCCGCTGCTCTCCCCCATCTGTATGCAGTGGGGATCCGAGGAGAAGTGAAGGAAGCCCTGCAGCTCTCTCTCCTCACCGCTAGGCCATGCTGCTGTGACAGCGGCTCCCTCCTCCGCCCCCACGGCTGCAGCGCTTCCTTCACTTCTCCTCGATAGCTACGCCCCCCCCAGCACCTGCGCCCGAGGTGAGAGCCTCAGTCGCCTCGCACTCGCTACGGTCCTGGCTTTTCTTTTGGAGATGCAATTCTCTAGCAGCATTACTTGAAGTGAATGTGACTGTGGGCCATGCCTAAAAGATTGTTCGGGAATAACAGCAACTGTCATTTATTATTTAATTTCTATATTCTGGATCCCATACCTATAATCTGACACTGTTCATGTAGCCTTTGTCTAAACATATTGCATTTGCTACCAATACTTTTTTCTTAATTGTTTTTTCAATTATGGACAAACACGCAGAAATAATAAAAGAAATAAATATGCAGAAAACATGAGACTCTATGTGATGTAATGATAGCAAATAACCTATTATTTTTGCTGAAAATATACACAAACAATGTGGAACGTTCTGTTGTGATCTGAATCATTTAAAGTGGAGGAGGACTGGAGTTACCATGGATAGATGCGGTCCTGACAGGAGAACAGAGAAATAAATGCTGTAATTATGATAATTAGGTACTGTAATTCTTATGTGTTCTCTATTTTGAACTGACCCAGTGACATTTTATATAACCTCATGTAATATAGTTTATCCTGAAGAGGTTATTTACGAGATATTTAGTAAATACTGAATTACAGTATTTTATTGTAGTTCATGAACAAACTTGCCTATCTTTATAAGCAAGCTACATAGTTACATAGTATTTGAGGTTGAATAAAGACATAAGTCCATCAAGTCCAACCTATTTTGTGTGTGTGTATTTATGTTTGAGCTGGTGTGTGAGTGTGTATTAGTCCATGTATGATTTTGCTCTTAGGCGTACCTGTACCCCTGTATATTATGGTCTCCGAGGAACTCATCCAGGAGTTTCTTGAAAGAAGCCCTGCAGCTCTCTCTCCTCACCGCTAGGCCATGCTGCTGTGACAGCGGCTCCCTCCTCCGCCCCCACGGCTGCAGCGCTTCCTTCACTTCTCCTCGATAGCTACGCCCCCCCCAGCACCTGCGCCCGAGGTGAGAGCCTCAGTCGCCTCGCACTCGCTACGGTCCTGGCTTTTCTTTTGGAGATGCAATTCTCTAGCAGCATTACTTGAAGTGAATGTGACTGTGGGCCATGCCTAAAAGATTGTTCGGGAATAACAGCAACTGTCATTTATTATTTAATTTCTATATTCTGGATCCCATACCTATAATCTGACACTGTTCATGTAGCCTTTGTCTAAACATATTGCATTTGCTACCAATACTTTTTTCTTAATTGTTTTTTCAATTATGGACAAACACGCAGAAATAATAAAAGAAATAAATATGCAGAAAACATGAGACTCTATGTGATGTAATGATAGCAAATAACCTATTATTTTTGCTGAAAATATACACAAACAATGTGGAACGTTCTGTTGTGATCTGAATCATTTAAAGTGGAGGAGGACTGGAGTTACCATGGATAGATGCGGTCCTGACAGGAGAACAGAGAAATAAATGCTGTAATTATGATAATTAGGTACTGTAATTCTTATGTGTTCTCTATTTTGAACTGACCCAGTGACATTTTATATAACCTCATGTAATATAGTTTATCCTGAAGAGGTTATTTACGAGATATTTAGTAAATACTGAATTACAGTATTTTATTGTAGTTCATGAACAAACTTGCCTATCTTTATAAGCAAGCTACATAGTTACATAGTATTTGAGGTTGAATAAAGACATAAGTCCATCAAGTCCAACCTATTTTGTGTGTGTGTATTTATGTTTGAGCTGGTGTGTGAGTGTGTATTAGTCCATGTATGATTTTGCTCTTAGGCGTACCTGTACCCCTGTATATTATGGTCTCCGAGGAACTCATCCAGGAGTTTCTTGAATGATTCCACACTCTTAGCTGAAATCACGTCCTGCGGCAGCGGGTTCCAGACCTTAACCGCTCTTACTGTAAATAACCCCTTGCGCCCTGTGTGTTGACATTTTTTTTCCACCAATTTTTGGTTGTGCCCTCTGGTCTTTGTTAGGAAGGTAACTGTAAACAGTTTGTTGATAATGTTGCCGTCGCCCTTGAATAGTTTATACAGGAAAATCATGCCCCCCCTTAATCTCCTCACCTCCAAAGAGAACATATTTAATTTGAGCAACCTTGTTTCATAGCTCAGGTCCTCAAACCCCTTAATGAGTTGCCCTCCGCTGGACTTTTTCCAGCTCAAGGACATCTTTTCTGAGTATTGGTGACCAAAACTGGACCGCAGCTAAGCTAATTTACAAAAATATATTCTTTGGTAAAGAACACTAAAGATTAGACATCAAAAAAAATTAAATTTAAAAAAACGAAAAAAACGACAAAGACGAAAAACATTCGGAAAAAAAATAGACCGAAAAATGACATGGAAAAAATTAAAAATCATACCGCCAGGGAGGTTAAATTAATAAATAACCCTGGAATTGCTACTGGAATTGTAATGAAAATACAGCTTCCCCAAAAATAGTCTGGTAATCATTTAAGGCCAATATAAATACATATCCTTAATGAAGTCTACAATTCTAAAGTGTCCAAACTTTATTAGAACATCTGAACTGGAAGAAAGGATTTAGAGACTTAGACATCCATGTGAAAAAATGACAGACTCCAGACTCACTGGTCCCTTTCAGTATTTCAGTGTATATTCATTAAGAGCATAGCTGAATAGGAATTGGCACAAAATCTGGGAGAGATTCCAAACTTGCTCCTGAGGTCCTCTCTATTCAGGTACCTCCAGCAGCCATCAGCTTCCCTGGTTCTCCTCCTCAATCAGTAGCAAAGGGCTCCTCCAGGCTTGAGACCTAGCAACATCATTTCCCACACTTGAGTATTCCCACCCCCAGGCCTAGCCCGGGGGCAGGCTGGACTGCACACACACACTTACAGTGTCCCCCATTGGCTGTCCCACACTGCAGCAGAGTCACACTCCACTCAGGCAGGTACAATCAATGCCAGAACACCTAGAAGTAATCACAAAAATGCCAACTATAATTCAGCCAGACTGACTACAACTTTGGCAGTCAATACATTTCAAGTAGTCACTCCATTAAAGGTGGTAGGGGCTACATTACTTTTAGTTTAGATATTCTTTAAATGTGCAGTGTGCTAAGCTTTATTCTTTTTGGAGAGTACAATTATCTATAGCTTTTAGATCTGTTGCGGATGCTACTCCCACTAGTCAATTCATACTTGTTACCGCTGGTAAAAAGAAACACATGAGGTACACGTCTCAACTACCTAACAATGCAATTTTTTTTCCTAGTTATAATAATGAATCTGTTAAAGTGCTGCTGCTATATCAAAGCCAAGCAATAATGTAAAAGGTAAAAAAAGCTACTACTACTACACACACACAAATTATATAATGCCAGCATGTGGAGTTGCTAACTCTGTTTATGAAAATTGTTCTGTTCCAGAAGACCACATACAACTTAAACGCATCTCCCAAGCATGTGCTTGAAAGTAATGGTGTTCTAACAATGTTGCCCTTGCATTAAAAAGAAGGATCCTCTTCCTTCTGAAAAGCACTTTATACATTTTTGTTTGCATTAGTGTCATGTCTCCCAGGGCAGTGCCCATCTCCCTGTGACCTTTATTAACCCCTTGCCTGTTAGCCTTGAAAATGGGCAAAATTGATTTTCCAAACTCCCCTCCCCCGATCCAATTGACTTCAGTGGGGTTCAGATTAAAGTTCACAATTTCCAGAATTTATAACGAGGTTGACGAACAGCCAAGGAATCGAACCTAGGCACATTCGCTCATCACTAGATATACTTTAAAGGAGAACTATGGGGTCAGTGTTTTTCCCCATAGTTCTCTTTAGGGTAACGGGAGGACACAAACTAGCATCCTCCCGTTACCCTAAGCTCAGTATACCGCGAGCTACAGCTCGCGGTATACTGAGACGCCGCAGCCGGAGCGGATCCCGACTTAGATGACGGGATCCGCCCAGCTGCGTGAGTGACAGCTGGCTCTGCCTATCTTGGGGCAGAGCCAGCTGTACCCGCCCCCTCCCCCGTCCGTTCCGCCAGTCAGCGCTGGCAGATCGGAGCGGGGAGAGGGGAATCCAGCCCCTCCCCCTGTCACGGCAGAGAGCCGTGACAGGATCGAGAGGCGAGTGAATCCGGTATGTGTTCGCTCACCTCCCGATCTACTGAGCCGACCTGTGACAGTCTCATTGTCACAGGTCGGCTAGAACTATGAGGTGAGTGAAAAGCACTCACCTCATAGTTCTCCTTTAAGCTTATAATAACTTAATCCCTAGCACTGACTCTGAATGTCAAGCTGTAACTTTCTCTATAAGAATGTAATGCACAAAGTTCTTCACAATTGTCTGCAAGTAGAGCTTGCTTAGTCCAGTGAACGTGTTCTTACTTTAAATGTTAGCTCTATTTATCACAAATGTTTACCCTCACCATTCATTTCTTGTTTTATTATCACCATTCTTTCTTACAATGTGTTCAATGATGACTCATACACTGTCAGTTTTCCTGTGTGTGTAATTTAGCAACGCCTTGTGACATTCTCCCTTGAATGGTGCTGCAGATGTAGAAGATGCCACTTAGGAATAGGAGACAATGGAAGATTTGATAGTTTTATTAAATATCTAGGTGCACAGGCAGGGGACTATCCACTATGTGCTCGATGACAGAATTGTTGTGTTACTGAAACCCTTGTCACTAGCAGCTGCATCACTGTAACCAAGTAATAAATTCCTGACATCCCCGACAAAATCAGCCTGACTTTGTTCTGGTGAAGTGACTATAAAATACCCTAATTTATGTCCCTGCACATTCAAAATGTCAAAAGGAGGATGCCTGGCCAGGGCTTTTGCAGAGATCTAAAACTTCTGTACAATATTAATTGAAGAACTCCTGTGGGGAACAATTATAAGCGTTTCAGGAGTTGCTGAAATTAGATTGTGCTTATCACTCCATGAGTTTCCAACCTAACACAAGCAGGCACTGGGTCTTGCTCTCTTGTTATTAGAAGTGCAATGATTTGAATTGATTCTCAGAGCAGTACACGAGAATCAAATTATTTCTTTGATGCATACGGCAGGCTTATAGTCAGATGTCAGTACGGAAACCTATGGCCAGTGGCACAAATTTGATTCACTGGACAATTACCCTGTGTGCTTCTCTTCTGCACACTATTAGATGGGGATTAAATGGAACTGCTTTTTTGGAAATGCTGACAACTATGTTTTTGTCTGAAAGAGCATTTTGTTTTACCACTGTATCATAATTTCAAATCAGGTCAAATCTTTTAATGTGCCAATCATGAAGACATTTTTTTTTCTATCACATTTAGCATTAAATCAACACAGAGATATCTCATGTAAATGGTTAGAATCATATTGTAAACTCATATTTTTCATGTTCTGATATGATAATCTGTGTTGTTCTATAACTGATCTATAGCCCACCTTATTTATGTGTGATCTACAGTTGTGTGAAAAAGTGTTGGCCCCCTTCCTGATTTTTCATTGTTTTTCACGTTTGTCACACTTTAATGTTTCAGATCATCACATTTTACATTAATAATAAAAACCTTCCTTTAAAAACTACATGTTGTGTTTACAGGGTCTACAGGGGGATGAATCATGTCATTCTATTCTGTCCATTTTTAATGCCAATATACAAACAATTGTCAAACAAAAGGCACAAGAAGTCAGGCACTGCTATGACACCATGTACAACTGCCCAAAAAACAAATGTATCTCTCCCTACACAGAACTGTCAGTTCTACCTAAAATTTCCAACACACACTGACAATATGGCTGCTCTTAGCCCACTCTTTTAAAAAAAAGGGGTCTAGGTTATTTATTCCTTTAAATGATTGGCTTTTATCACTAAACTGACCAAGGGCAAAGGCTATGCACCTCATCATAGGATATTCTTTGGGGTCTATTCACTAAGTTGCCGAAGGATCTAGCCGTAGCTTCGGCTGATCCTTCGGCCCCAGGACCCCTTAGGTTCAGTAGAACCGAAGGGCTGCTGTACGGGCTATTCACTATAGCCCGTACAGGTCCCGAAGTTGGCCGGGCGGTTCAGTCGAGCCGAAGGCATATGCCTCGGCTCGACTGAGCCACAGTGAAAGCCATTGGCCGGCCATCAGCCTGCTTCTGACAGCTGGGGGGAGCCAGCAGTCATCTCACGGCTGGCTCCGGCCACTTTCAGAGAGATCAGCGTCCCTGGTTACCAGGTAACCAGTGACGCTGTCATTACACACTGAGAACCCGGCCAGGCCGCTATGATATCACAGCGGCCTATCCGGGTTCTCAGTGTGTAATGACAGATGGCGTTCCTGGTTACCTGATAACCAGGGACACCATCTGTTATTACTCTCCCGGATGCTTTGGGAGTCTAATACGGCTCCCGGCCGCCCAGGAGAGAAAAGCTTTCTCTCTGAAAGGTTTACTCTGCTCGATCGAGCAGAGTAAACCATTCCTTGCGATCTGTTTTTTTTTCTGACATGAGGCCGCTGGCCTCCCTCAGTCAGAAAAAAACAAAAAAAACACCATAGTAATGCATAGCTAGATTCCTATTGGCAGTTCTCCAGCATTCCTATGGTGTTTTTTTTTTTTTTGACGGCAGCAGAACCGCCCAGCCAATAAAAAACAGTTGGGCGGAGCTAGCTGTCACTTTTTTTAACTATTTTTCTATTCTGCTCGGTAGCACAGAGGTACTGGGCAGAATAGCTGAGCCGAATGCCGCTCTGCGGCAATCGGCTATTCACTCACTGCTGTTCGGCGTCTATGAGAATAGGCCGAACAGCAGTGAGTAGCCTGACGGAGGTTCGGCTCAGCCGATCCAGATGTTGGATCGGCTGAGTCAAACTTTTTCTGCACTTCGGGTCGGCGAACATGCTGAGCATGTTTGGCCGACCCGAAGCAATGCGATGTACGGCTGGTTTCAGCCGATATATGGCTGAAATCAGCCGTACAAGCCTGAAGTGAATAGCCGAACAGCTCACTTCACTTCGGGTCGGTTATTCACTCGGCTGCCGTCGGCAGCTTAGTGAATAGGCCCCTTTATTTCTGGTGACAAAAGTTTTCAGCCCAAAGCTTACAATTCATAAACTCCATAAATCCTAGGGATTTGCAGCAAACTGATAGCTATGAACAAGAGCCTCATCCCATGTGTGTAAGGTGCAGATGCAACTGATAACTTTAAACTTTCTAAAAATGCCTAAATTACAAATTTTTGACTTGTGCAGGGTAAAGATAATTTCCTAAATCACAATGGGCTCTGCTCATTGCTGGGTTTTAGTACACAGATTGCTTAGGTGGCTTTTACAAAGTACAGATAATGAGAAAATGTACATGTAGTGCAAGTGTCCTTAGATGCTTATGCAGGGCTGGACTGGCCCATAAGGAGATGGGGGATCCCTCTATGGGTCCTGAGTATGTGGCCAAAAAAATCTAGTAAAAATAACTAGTTGGGGGGGTCTATCATTTTTATCTAAAATTGTTTCTATCATTACTATCAATTTTAGTGCTTCTCAATCCACTGCTAATGCCTGCAGCCACATAATTCCCATTAAATCTCACTGTGCACAACAACTTCAATAATTCACAAACATGACTGACAGCTGCCACCAGGCTGCAGCCCAGCCCAACCAGCAGATCTGAAATTTTACCTGCACCAGGTGCATAATTCACACTGGCTTTGCACAGGTCTAAAGCTCCACACATATGTCCAATCGACTGAGCCGCTCGGCCGTGATCGGGAGCTGTACGGGCTATTGTAGCAGAGTGTTCATAAAAATTAAAAAAGTGTTTGGTTTTTTTTTTTCATTTAAAGCTAAACCAGTCCAACCCACAGCAGCTAAAACACAAAATAAAAGTGCTTATCCAACTTGTATCCCCTTATTATACTTGTTTGAAACCATATAGCTCAATTGCCTATTTCAGAATTTCTGGCATCTCTCGAGGTTCAAAGTGCATATCATTCACATTTTTTAAACCAAATTAACAGCGCTAGTAAGTGAATCAAAAAACCATATAATCGTGTTTGTGAACTACAAATCACAAAAAAATAAAATAAAATCACATCAATGCAAGTGCCGTTAATCAATAAAAAAACACGGCGCTGTAATAGTCAATAAACCTGTCTACGATTAGGAGGTGATTTTTAACCAAGTGCTTCTAGGTGTCTCAGTGTGTAAAGATAAAGTGGATCAGTCTATACACATTAAAAAATCCTTCACTTTTTTTACACCTTCATGTGCATTAATACCATTAAGTGACAAATCATATGCGTAAAAAAATTCAGGTCGGTAAACGAAAATAATTGTGAATGACAATTAATTGTGCTAAACAAAAAGGGGGGATGTATTGATCTTAATACAAACCCCAGGAAAGCACTACTCTACCGAACATTGAAAGGCTCTGCTATTTGGCTTTGAAGCGGAGCTGTATATTACAGAGACTTTATTTTTTGTTTAGCACAATGTAGAAAAACCCAATGTAGATATTATGGCACTTCCAGTAGTTGCAAATTAATTATCTTGAATACCACTGTGATTGGGATCTGCACATATTTCAGCTCTAGTCCCAGTGACTAACAGTGATTATAAACAGTTGCAGTCAATATTAATGCAGATCATAGCCTTTGATCATACCCAGGATATTAGAGAAAATCCCATATATAAGAATCACTGCTGTATTAGAAATACTTAGTGGTACATATCTATGTTAAATTGAATATCTTTAGCTTACATCTGTAATAGCCTGCATCTGTATAAGTAATATGTATTTATAAATAATCATTATAACTGAACTAAGTGTTCACGGTGGCCCACTTGGTGTTCTTTTCCATAATCCAAAATCTGAACACTTGTCCATTAAATGCGTTCAAACGAAATTAAAATTAAGAAAGTAAATAGCCAAATCCCATTATATATTTACTTCCACCCACAACATCTACATTGTTGATGAAAAGGTTGTTTTCAAGAAGGCCCGGTATTTTACATTGTGTTCAGCCATAACATCAATAATTCAAGGAGTTATTTTCATTTGACATTAATAGATATGAAAGGTTAGCTCAAACTGCATTCGTTGCTGCTAAAAACAAATTTTGTGTTTTTACATTTTCTTTCATGTGATGTGATCTGTCTGTCAGTCTAGCTGCCTGTGTTGGCACGATATTCTTGAGGCGTCAGTAGATATAAGGAAGGCCTTCGGTGACAGGACGCATCCATACCCAAACAAATGGAGCAGACTGTATGAGAGCCGGTGAAAGTTCTCTATGGGTTTCACTTCTTTTCTAACAGACACAGCTGCTGGCTAATTCCTGTGATTTTCCTCTACTGTATAAAAAGCTCAGTTTTAAACAAAACACTGTTAGTTTACCTCATTTCATACTGGTAAAGTATTTAGACTTCCTGAAAGTACAGAAAGTTTTTCTGGAGAGTGCAGGTTTGGTATAGACCTATGGTTGCTGACTGAGCATTTCCGCCTTTTTTTGTTATACAGGGGCAATTTTCTCAAAGGTTTGTCAACTAAAATAATATAAAACAGATCACACCTTTGTTTTATTAATAGTAATCTGAATTATAAAGAAAAGGAAAAATGCCTCGCTTGAAGTAAAGGCATACTTTTGTAGCCACCTTGCCAAAAGTAGGGAGACTACCTAAATCTAGTTAGCAGAGACTGCATTCAGTCTGGCTGATTATATAGTCTATGCTCTTTTGGTTTTCCCTTAAGGTTTCTGTTAGGGATGCACCGATACCGGTATTTTGGTACCGAGTACCGATAATTTTTTTCCGGTACTCACCGATACCAGTTACCGAGTAAAGAAAGTCCCATTCAGGAAGCCAGGTGGTGTGTAATGACTCGCCACCTGGCTTCCTGATTAGCTGGAAAGCCGGGCAGCGTGTAAAGAGTCGCCACCCGGCTTCCCGATTAACAAAAAAGTCCCCTCTTACCTTAGTATGTGCAGCCTGTCATCCCCCGGGGCCTCTCCAGCGAGAATGTGGCCTTTGTCCGGTACCCAGCCCGACCCGTCCAATCAGGAAGCCGGGCTCCGTCAAATGACGCAGCGCCCTGCTTTCTGATTGGCCGGGAGGCCGGCTCCATGCTCTCTTGTCATGAGATGACGAGGGAGCATGAAGCCAGCTTCCCGGCCAATCAGAAAGCAGGGCGCTGCGTCATTTGACGGAGCCCGGCTTCCTGATTGGACGGGTCGGGCTGGGTACCGGACAAAGGCCACATTCTCGCTGGAGAGGCCCCGGGGGATGACAGGCTACACATACTAAGGTAAGGTAACCTTACCTCACGAGGCCAGCTTCCGGTCAAACGTGAAACCGGGCAGCGTGTAATGACACGCTGCCCGGCTTCCTGATACCGGAAGTACTCGTGCTGGGCATCGGAGCATTTGGGCGAGTACAAGTACTTGCCAAAATACTCGGAATCGGCACCGATATCGATACTAGTATCGGTATCGGTGCATCCCTAGTTTCTGTTAATGATTGCATCTTCCTGCTGCTGGGTGTAGCCTTGCCACAGAGCAGAGCAACCAATAATGGAATGCTATGGATATCTATGTCTCTCCAGCCAACACTAGGAGTTTCATGGCCAGAAGTGCATGCTGGGATAGGACATACATATCTGGGTCTGACCATGTGAGAGTCTCTTTCTCCCCTGGGCCTCCTGTCTGGGGAAGGTGTGTTACATGTGTGCTGTCCGATCAAGCCTGAAGCCTGCAGGTGGTCAGATGTGGACCTAGTCAGGGTGCAGAATTATTCTTGGGATGGAGAGCCAAGGAGAAACTTTGTCTGCTGGAGGTACCAGAAAAGCCAGGATGGGCTTGGACCTCAGAGAGAAGTCTGGTGAATCACTTCAATGGAGATCTCAAATTGTCTGCCAGCTAAGTTCCCCTATCACAGTACCACTGTACTTTTGGCCTAAGTACACTCTGCACTGCGAAGCTGGTGAGCATTTGGTGAGTCTAGAGTTCTGTGTTCCTCAGATGTCTGCAGCCCTATACCATCCCTCTCTGTTTTGCTGTTAGTACAATTAAAAATCATAAAAAATTCTAAAAGCAACTGGCGCCCGATTTCACTCCAGACATTCTGGCTAAGGATCCATCTCTGAGATGAAATATTAGCACCTTCTGCCCCTAGAATCCAGGGGGGCACTACACTTTTAAAATATAAAATAAAAATATTTTATACCAACCAAAATGTATCAAAATACAAGTCTTTATTGTCACTCCATAATATACAAAATCCCCTAACCTTTGCATTCTAAATTGCAACTTTAAATACAAAAACAATGTGGCAAAATACAATATCCATCGATTAAATTATATGTGATATTGTATAAGGAAAACGAATGATCCCTGCTGAATCACATTGTCAAGCCTATATTATGTTAATTAGCAGTGTATTATAGAAAATAGTGAGAGAATAAACTTATAAGTGCTGCATTTATATAGTGCACAATTGTATAGTGGAACCATCATACTGTACATACATATAATACATATATAATAGGTTGTATAAATAAGCAACATGTGGAATATTTAGCCTTGTGTGCCAAGGTAACTAGAGTTCAAGTGGAACATGTAAGCCTTATTCAGAACGACGAACGAAGGTAACAGGGGTATAGAGAAAGAAAGTCATAAACATGTTTTTTTGACCTTGGCTTAAGGAACAATAGGTCTAATGCCAAGACAGCTGTCTTCTAACCTTGATGTGAGGGACTCTTATTAAGGCAATCTAATACGAGTACAGGGTGGCATTACTATCTGATTTTGGAGATAATTCAAAGTAACACACATGGTTTAATTGTTCAAATGTCTAAAGGGGCCTGTGAGCACATATTATTTGAATGTGCCTGAATTGCTGCATGTTCCTGGCTGGCCAGCAGAATAAACCTATTTTATGAAGCTATCCCATCTAAGTGGTTGCTAATCAATGTAACAATTGGGGAGAGTCCATCCTTCACAATATGTTTGTCTCAAAAATATATATATTACAGTAGCTGTACATGTAGAGGACATGGCAGTGGACCACAATGCACATACAGTGCATTGTGTTATGAGGCACACTGCGTTGTAAAAAAAAGCATTTGATTCACATAATGCGTGTTGACACACAGCAAAGGACCATAGAGTATAAGTGTGAGTGGGCCCTTAATAAATACCACATCAATACAAATAAAGAAAGAAATAATATGAACTATACCCAAAATAACATAAATATTGCACAAGTGGATATTATTCCAGTACAGGATACAAATAAAGAGTAGTAAATGACTGGCTGCTAATGGCAACTGTTCCAATTCTCTTTTGCTATAGTCTCATTAACTAGCTGACAGCTGATTAGTTGATCTTTATGCTTTATTCAAAAGTGATCAAGCATGTTACTGTCTATACCATCTAGAGTAAGATTTATATACATTGTATGTACATTTTACTTCTTTCATGATGTGGCTATGTCCCATTCCCATTTTGATATGCTGAAGAAGAGGTTGTGTGAGTGCTTATGCAATGGGATAAGGTGTGTTTAGGTAGTAGAGTGTCTTAGACTCCGATTTCTGCTGGAGTGGAGCTTATGTTAGTTACTACGACTAGATAATAAAACACCTGAGCTACAAATAATGTCAGTGGAAGTCCACACGGACTAATAGTCTTTAACTGATTTGGTATTTTGGATGAGACCACATACAGTATAATGATATAATATAGGATTTCATTATTTGTGGCCTGGTACCAAAGAACTTGTGTTCTTGACTCAGAGGAAAAATGGAGAAAACTTCTATCAATGTCCATCACTGCCACCTCACTTTTTGGCTACTTCCATTTTAAAATAGTACCATATACAGTTTATGTACAGTATATATATGAGATAGCATTTGCTACAGCTTCAGTGACTAGCTGTCAGCATTATGCTTTATCCAAAAGTGATCAAGATTGTAACTGTGTAATCTGCCTGGTTTAGGTTTACATATGTTGTACTGTGTAGGAGTAGGTAAAGGAGATTGGAAACGGGTACTTTTCCGTTTCAGACCCCTTGGCAGCTGATTGGCCTGCCATGGAATAAAAACAGCCATGTTAGAAATACAAACATGAGCATATATCCATTTAGGAAAGTGCACTGAACGTTTTGCAGCCTGCAAAATATCTTTAGGCTTCATTCACACCTACTAAGTAGGTGCGATTAGGTATTACTGTGGCAGGAACGTGCATCGATCATGTGTCCAGGTATAGTGATTGATTTCTAACTGCATGTAATCGTATGTGTTTGCCTGCGTTCTGCTGCTTTCAAATGCAGCCGCTATCACCTAATCATAAACTTGAACGGGTGACAGCTGCCACTTGTAAATGGAAGATTTGGAATTTCTTGCTGCAGGAAATCTCAAGTTCCTGCTGCAGGAATATCAAATGGCATCTACTTGGTAGGTGTGAATATAGCCTGGATATAGTGGAGTACAATAATAGCTTTTGACATTTCACTGCTTGTAAAGAGCTGCTTGTTAAATGTTAAACCGCACCAGTATTAAGTATCTTTCTTTGCCAGAATAATTCATTTATAAAGAATGCAAACATAAGGAACAATACCGTATTTTTCCGTCTATAAGACGCCCCCATGTATAGGACGCCCCCCACTTTTCTTACCCAAAATTCAGAAATCAATATTTTCCATGCTCTTTTGCATAACTGATTACATCCAGTTTAAATTTTGCAGAGTAAGACAGCCGCTTCCTGGTACTGGTATTTACTGGGATTTTTTTTGTTTTCTGACATTTTATGGGCTCAGAATGCTCCGACATTACCGCTCCCTGTTACATCTGGGCACTGGCTACAGGCTCTCCGCAGCATCAGCTGATGTCGGGTACATAAGGCTCATGATTGGAGGAAACCTGTTAGCTTGTCTCTGCAATGGGAAGTTTCACTTGTGAGGCTAGTTTGCAGAGGTATCGGTAGTTTCGCAACCGCGGTTCTCCTCTCGGCCCCCCCGTGTATAAGACGCCCCTCTATTTTTAGGTAAATATTTTAATGAAAAAGTATAGTCTTATACATGGAAAAATACAGTAACTTGTCAAATCTAAATATTACATACTACAGTAAATTAAAAAAACATTATAATATGAGCTATTCATACACATTAGTTCATACACATTTGTTGCATGGACCTTTTACTTACAGAAATATTTTGGCAAGTAAAACTGTCAAAATGAGCATATTAAAACAACACTGCAAATCTGTGAGGTCTGGGGCACAATCAACATATTAGTCAGATTACCCAGCTAAACTTAACAACCATTGCAGTTTAATCCCCGCAGGAATACAATTCTGACATCAGGTACAATTATTTTGGACAGACAGATTCACCTTACAGACAGCCATAGCTTTATAGGCCTTTTTGGTCAGAATGAAAAAAGATTTCAGTGGACAAAATGAAGCTTTATGCAGACAGCTCACATTCAGAACTGTAAATTGGCGAGACTTTTGTAGCAGTTATAAAGTTGGCCATGTACACTTGCCTTTAGCTAAGAAAGATTTTGTTGCCATTTGGTTTCCATGCACAAGAGATTCAGATTTATTTTTTTCTATAATTTAGATGTTTGCCAGTTGTCTGTTGCCATGCCTCTGAGCATGTAATGTAACAAAGATGTAGAAACACAGGTGAGGTTTATTAAATGTTGGGAACATAAGTCAACTAGGAATCCCCACTGGCAGATATTATAGTTTAATTTACTTAATAGCAGTCCTTTCCTTCACCAAAGCTACTAGAAACTTCTGCCAAATATGAACTATTCAGCTTGTAAACAACTCAGCAGTGCATAATCATTGAACAAAAACTCTGCTCCAGTCTCTCCCCAGGGACCCAGTAACTCCCCCATTTTGTGCCATGCATGTCAAAGACATCTTAGCTTCCCTGTGGCAGACTTGCGTCACTGCTCTCTGCATATGTCGGTTGCTAAGAAAATGGTTAGAGGCAGAGATAGTTTAGCTGATCACAAAAGTCAGCAACAGGTTACAGGACTGTTTAGTCTGCTTAGGTAGAATGTTTGGGGAAGGAAGGAGAACATTTGAAGAAGTTGATGGAGCAGACTTTGAAATAACTACTATGTTTACATGCTTTGAAAAATGGAGAGGTTCACTTTAAAGCAATCATTCCATTTGCCATTTTATCTTGAGTAGAGGGTAAGTGGGACAGTTTTTATGTAGAATGATACTTACTATTGCAGCCTTTTGGTGAATAATACTCCTTTTAACTTTTTCTACACCCCATTGTTATTGACTGTCTGGGTCTTATAGCAGGATTTCCTTTTGAAATTAATGGGACCCAACTAAATATTATCAAGGAGCAGCAGTGCAAACCACAAGTAGAAAAGCTACATACATAACACAATGTTGGAGTTTCAGGGATTTTTTTCTTGTGTTATGACATGCTTTACACTATTGCATGTGGTGAGGTGCATTGCAGTGTCATTCATTAATGCTGCCAATGGCCTGGTGAAAAGTAGAGGGGGAATGCAGTTGCAGTAAAGGGGTAAAAATAAGTTTGTATCTATAATCAACATCTCAATCTAAAATACTTTTGACATATAGAAATGTCTTATGTACGCTGTCTAATGTGTATTTAATTGAAGTGGCCAGACGAATTAAGCTGAAATTTCCATTTCTGAGCCGATCTACCTACTGTTTTTTTAAGTTTTTTATATGTCTAATACTTTCTGTCAGTGTGACTGGCTCTGACCACCTTCCCAGTAGAGTCCTATGCTTCTCAACAATGTAAAGTAAATGAAAATGCTACTTTGAAGATTTTGATGTATTAACCCTTTAAACATGGTCAAAGTAGTTTTGACAGACAAAATCAGACAAAGGATTGTTGTCCTATAACATCAACATGCTGTAATGCACAAAAAACATGGAATTCAGTTGTCAATGCACAATGCTTGCAAACCAGCCTCTTCAGGGGGATATTTATAAAACAGTAAATGTGACTTTCACCAAACATTCACTGGTGGGAAATACATCACTGTCATTGTCACAAGTGCCAGGAAAATGCACAAGCAGTGAATGCTGTTGAGTCAGGTTCACTGATTTATAAATATCTATGAAAAATGCACAAATACACAAAATAAATGTGGTTTTGGGCTGTATTTTGGACCAAATATGGAAGCACAACACCCATACCAAGGGTGCTCATGTTTGGTGAGCCCTACACTAACACTTTACAGAGTACAACAAAAATGTGAGTTTTTTTATGGGTACCTAAGCATGTTCTCAGATTATATCCAAGTAGCCCTTTAACAGCTGCACACTAAATTGTAAAATAACATTCATTTAGTATTAAGTAGAAGTATTCATTACTGGATGCACATTGCTTATAAACCAGCCTCGTAGTGTCACCTTTTTTAAGCAGGCACATAGTATGCAATTTAAATGCTTCTCAGGACCCTCATGTATGCTGAGCCTTATACTAATGACGTCATTTATTAAACTTCCGCCCAGCGTATAGACAGATAGATGCCATATACATGACACAAGCTCCCCTAGATGGCGCTGATGAGTGTAGGAATTTCCTATACTCGTCAGTGCCATCTATGGGTGCTGGTGTCATGTAAAACTTTTATAAATCAAGTCCTAACAATTCACACAGTATAATAAACTGACACTTTTTATGGATTACCTAAGCATGGTCGCCTACTGCTTATAAATGTCTTATACCCATGTCAGGTTCCAAATGTGTTACGGCTTACGTAAGTACCGTTTTTCATCTATTGCAAATGTGTCATATTGTATCTGATTTACTAAGCTCAAGCAAAAACAATCTAGGTTAAATATCTGGGCTTGCTCAACAGGAAGATAGCTGAAATCTGTAACCCCTTATAACCTTTGTGGTTCAGGATATAGCTTGTGCTACCTCCTAAAGAGAACTGATCAATAAAATCTTTATGGAAGACACACTGCTTGTTAAAGCATTATAAACTGAAAAAAACAACTACTGGTGTAAACCCTGAGATTATTTGGCAGTATTTGTATTATATTACGACATGTTTAGTAAATGAACATTTTTATATAATATAAAGAACATAACTCTAGTATGTTGTACATCATCAATACTATATTGCTTTCTTGTTTATATGTCCATTTGCAACAAGCTGTCATTTACTATACATGGTTATAGGTGTGTGCAGAGGCATAACTAGAAACCTAAGGGCACCGGTGCAAGAAACCATTAAAAAAACCCCATGATTTTGATACCTTTTGGTGCTGGAACCCACTGGATCATATCCCGGCCAGCCAACTGCGTTCTGGGGTGGGAGGGGGCGTGGCGGTGCATTAAAGTCAATGGCACCGCAGGCATGCCCACCGGCTGCAGTATGATTTTTGGATTTTTTTTCAAATGTTTGATAAACTGTTTGATAAACAAAACTTTGCTTGATTTGCTCATCACTACTGTGGATCTCTCTTGCAATGTCTTTAGAGCAGCTCTGATCCTTTCAAGAACTTGCCCTGCTGTAAAATCAATGCATAACAGTGTGGCAGGGGCCTCTGGTGCAGAAAGTGAAACATTCTTTCATTGAAAGTTTTGATCTATTTAGTTTAATCATTTAAACTTTATTTTAAGTTAGAAACTATAACTTATCAAACTGAAAGCTGGCCATGCATCTTTGCACTGGGTCCATTGTGTTTTCACTCTGGCCTTGAATAAAAAAAAATGGTTTAGTTCTACAGGTTTGAGCTGATGTTTAGATGCCATCTGGTAAGTATCTTTAGGATATGAGAGCCACTAAGCTATTCAGGAACCTGCAGTGAGCAAGAAACAACCTTGAATCCTTTCACACATTCTCTAGAAATAGTTATAATGTACTTGGAAAATATGTTATGACAAATAGTACATGTGAACTAGATGACAAGGCAATGTAACTCTCTTTTCAACAACTCAAGGTCAGTGTGTTTTAAACATTTACGCAAATGAAAATGACATTGGATAGAAATGTATATGTAGTCATCAACACACATTAGAATATACATGCTTCATTTGTAAGGACGTTTCTTTGTTACAGTATGACTTACCGTACTAGAAGAATCAAAGACATGTCATTCTATTATCATTGTTTGCATAGCTAAGTTGTAAAGGTAACCTATGTAATCTTTAATTCCATTTTAGTCTGTCTCAAACAAATACCTAACCACTGACGTAGTGCTGAGAAATATTTATTAAAGTGTATTAATTTCTGAAACTTTTTTAAAGTTTTAAATAGGGTAGAGAAGCAAGTTTTGATACAAACAAAAGCCCCATTGACACAGGCCCTTATACAGGGATTTTACTTTTAAATGCTTTAAATGGCTTAGAGGTTTGTCTGAACAATCAGTTCTGTGCAAGTGGTACCAATGCAAGAATTCAGAAGAATTTTAGACTTACCTAAAACTCACCAAATAATTACTATTGTAAATATATACTATAATTTCACATTAATCAAATGTATTAAACCACAAAGAGCCAAGATTCATTTCAGATGCTAAAATGTTGAATAAAATGTATGAATAAATTCTATTTTTTACTAAATGGGCAGCACAGTGGCTTCTGCCAAGCAGTACTGGGGGTCCCAGGTTCGAATCTCGAGTCACTATCCGGCTGTGATCCCAAAGCAGAGCGGAAGCGCATGGGCGAGCTGTCGGGCGTGCAGGGCGGCGAGAACCGAGGACCAAGGAAGGGGAGCCGGACCGAGGACTGAGGACCGGGGGCCGAGGAGTGAGGAGCGAAGATCGGGACCAAGGACGGGGAGCCGGACGGACGGGCGGAGCCAGTGACGGACGGTATCTGTGTCGGTGGACGGACGAAAAGATGGGCCGAAGGACGGGCGAGAGGATCAAGTGGAAGAGTGGCCGAAGATCGTGATCAAAGCGGGATTGAAGGAGGATCAGATCAGACGAGCGTGAGAGCGGAGTGGCTGCCAGATCAGGTCGTATGAAAGAGAGGGGGGGTTCCTGTAGTTTGTAGTAGTAGTAGTAGTAGTAGTAGTAGTAATATGTAGTATTGT
>NW_017306275.1:154692-158291 GCF_000935625.1 Nanorana parkeri
ATCAAAGGGGGGGTAAGTGCTATTAGGGCAAAAAACTTAGGGGTGGTAGTGTAACCCAGTGTACCCAATATTGAAAGTAATCACATAGTGATCACTGTTAGCCAGTGTCTCCCCAATTGAAATATCCTCAATTAACTCCTCATTATTAGAAATGATTAAATCTAGGATGGTAGTGTAATTAACCTCAGGGGTGTAGGGTAACTTAGCTCGAGGGTTGTAGTGTAATTTAACCCCAGGGCCGTAGTGTAATTTAACCCCAGGGCCGTAGTGTAATTAACCCCCGGGCTGTAGTGTAATTAACCCCAGGGCTGTAGTGTAATTAACCCCAGGGCTGTAGTGTAATTTAACCCCAGGGCGTAGTGAAATTAACCCCAGGGCTGTAGTGTAATTAACCCCAGGGATGTAGGGTAACTTAGCCCCAGGGCTGTAGTGTAATTTAACCCCAGGGCTGTAGGGTAACTTAGCCCCAGGGCTGTAGTGTCATTTACCCCAGGGCCGTAGTGTAATTTAACCCCAGGGCCGTAGTGTAATTAACCCCAGGGCCATAGTGTAATTAACCCCAGGGCTGTAGTGTAATTTAACTCCAGGGTGGTAGTGTAATTAACCCCAGGGCTGTAGTGTAATTAACCCCAGGGCCGTAGTGTAATTTAACCCCAGGGCTGTAGTTTAATTAACCTCGGGGCTGTAGCATAATTAACCCCTGGACCGTAGTGTAATTAACACCAGCCTTAATTATAATCACTCACGGCCTTCAGTAAAATACCCCTAGGCGGTAGTGTAAATATGATTGAGGGTAGTGAAATTGCCACTGGAGGACCATTGGCCCTAAATAAATAAATAGCCTACATATATATTAAAAAAAGGGGGAGATATGTCTTCCATGAGTGAGTATGCAATCAGGTGCATGTCGTGCGCAATGTATGCGTTTCTTGAACATGCGTTCGAGAGGGAATACATTTGCACTCGATCTGAGCGAGTTGTTTGTTTGGAAGCCCAGATTCTGGATCTAAACAACAAACTGGCAACACTAAGAAGCATAAACAACATAGAAAGGAGTCTGGACCCGACACACCAGGCTCTGTTGGAGGGCGGCCTAGATGAGGAGGGGGGTTTGGAGGAGCAGGATCCCGAGGTGGGTAGCTGGGTTACTGTAAGAAGGAGGGGTAGAGAGGCCAGTCCTGAACTGATTAACCCCAACAAATATGCCAGGTTGCAGGATGTTGGGGATATTAGTTCAGGGGTGACACTGCTGGAGCAGGACGCCTCCTCTATCCACAGGGGGAGTGATTGCTCCAGCAAGGATGGATTTTGCATTAATATTCAAAATAATCTGAATATGATTGAAAAAAGCAAAGCGCTGGGGGAAAAAATGTGCAAAGGAGCGAAGGGTAGGTGTTCGGGCAAAAAACGATTTATAAACCTATATGGTGTATAACTGTGTAAAAACCAGACTAGAACACTGTAAATAAATAGAGAAGCTCCAAACTGCTAATAAACATCAAAAAATCAAAAAATTTGTCCAAATAGGTAAAATAATCCGGTGAGCAGTGAACTCCATGTGCAAATATGCAAATATACAAAGATAGCAATGTGCTTGAAGATGATCCGAGCAGCCCCTCTCGGGTGGGTACTCACCAAAGGGAAGTTGAGAGAAAACTCGTAGCAAGTGGTGGCGTGGTTAGACTTGAGCATAGAAAACTTCTCTGCGAGTCCCGGCAGCCGAAACACTTGATTTTCCCCTCTGTGCCGCTGGCTGTATCTCAGGGATGAGGAGTCCGATCCTTTCGAATGGAGTATTACCAAAGTACTTTGCCGTATGTCCCGCAGATTTTTAAAGATGAACAAAAGAGAGAACCTTCATAGCGTAATATATAAAGCCTTAAAAAGTTTTTTTATTCGAGAAATAGGCTTACAAGGCAAAAAGGCAAAAAGAATTTTCGGCCAGCTAAAATCAGCCCAAAAACCAGCATAAAAGCCTCGTGTCTGTAAACTCAGCATCTACTCTCCTCGACGCGTTTCGTCATGTGACTTCCTCAGAAGGGGAGTGGAAATAACTTTTATTTACAAGAGAAAGGTGTAGCCATGGGGGCTAAATTTGCCCCCAGTATGGCTAATTTATACATGGCCCAGTGGGAGGAGGAATATGTTTTTAATACATCAATTAAATCACTGGTCCTCTGGAAACGCTATATAGACGATGTCCTTATCATTTGGAAAGGGACACCATCCTCTTTGGAATGTTTTATTAATAGCCTTAATAGTAACGATTTTAATTTACGTTTTACATCTACCATCAGTAATTCCATGGTCCATTTTTTAGATTTAGAGATTTTTAAGATCGAAAATAATTTTAAAACCAAAACTTATTTTAAACCTACCGATAAAAATGGATTTATCCCTATCCAGAGTTGCCACCATTCACATTGGCTGAGAGCCATCCCTAAGGGACAGCTACTACGGATCAGGAGGAATTGTACCGACCAGACAGATTTTCATGCACAATCCCAGGTTATAGTTGATAGGTTCATAGAAAAGGGTAACAGGAGAAATGATTTACATATAATAAAAAACACCTACCCTTCGCTCCTTTGCACATTTTTTCCCCCAGCGCTTTGCTTTTTTCGATCATAATAGGATTTATCCCTCTTCAGAGCAGCTTCGGGTTTTAATTATTCTTTCACTATTTATTCACATACTTAATTTTAATTTATTTATTCCTTTATTATCACCCCCCTCCAGAAGCGCAGATTAACTTGTTTACAATCTGAATATGCACATATGGGATGATATCACGTCAAATAGTGGAGATGACGTGGAATCTTTGTGGCTAGAACTAGATAGGACGGACGCTAGCCGTAAATTTATTGTGGGTTTTATACTTCAGAAAGGCTAACTTTGATAAGCTACGCCAACTAGTGTGTGACATCAAATGGGAAAACTAATTTCACAAACTGAGCACTGACCAGAAGTGGGATTGTTTTAAGAACACATTACAAAAGGCTATCACCAAGTGTATACCATTGGGTAACAAAAGTAAAAGATCAAAAACTAAGCCTGGATGCATAAATAGAACAGTGAAACAACACATTAAGGACAAGAGAGTGGCATTTAGGAAATATAAGATGGAGGGGACGTCATTGGCGTTCGATAATTACAAATAATGTAATAAAAGATGTAAAAAGTAATCCAGGCAGCTACAATAGAGTGCGAAAAGCATATAGCCACAAATGACAGGGAGAGGGCCGAGGCGTTGAATACTTTTTTTTTCTCAGTATACACAGGGCCGTCTTTAGCGCAGGGCAAAGAGGGCACTTGCCCCGGGCCCAATAAAGGTTGTGGGGCCCGAACGCGCTGCCCGCGGCCCGTCACTGGCCCCGCAATTAGAATTTTACGGTGCAGTGGCTCCCTCCGCCGCCCTTACAGAGTACAGAGCCGCTACAGATGCGACTCTGTACACGGCGGCCGATCGCTCCTCTAGGCTGACCTCTGGAGGCCCCCGCGGGCGGCCCTCTAAAGTGCCTGATTAGATCCAGCCAGCGCGGATCGCATCGGTATGCGATCCGGGCTGGCTGGATCAGGCACTGTAGAGGGCAGCCCGC
>NW_017306275.1:161562-163405 GCF_000935625.1 Nanorana parkeri
GGCGAGGACTGACTGAGGCAGGTAGGTGAGAAAATAAAAAAGGAGAAATATAAAGGAGATATACAATTTGTATATCTCCCTGAAAACTCACTCCATTTCTGTTCTGTCCTTCATATATATGTGAATAACATGATTGATAGAATTACAATGCATGATAGTAGAAAGCCATGATTAGACATAATTAACATGATTAGATAATCAGACTTAACAGAGACATGATTGTTTGTAATTTGACATGATACAGCGTTTTTGAAGGTTTAACAGAGGAGGAGCCTAGTTTTCTCTCAACGTTTTGCGCTTAGGGGCGCTGTAATGGATGTGGTATATATTCTTCAGGAGAGGGAGGTTGTTCAGGTTAATTATGTCTAATCATGGCTTTCTACTATCATGCATTGTAATTCTATCAATCATGTTATTCACATATATTGAAGGACAGAACAGAAATGGAGTGAGATTTTCAGGGAGATATACAATCATGTTGCCATTTTTTACATTTTTTTTTCTTGGTGGGGGGCCCCGAGGGGGCCCTAGAAAATGTTTGCCCAGGGTCCGATCAATATTAAAGACGGGCCTGAGTATACACTCAGGAAAAAGACGGGTTTGCTGTGCATAAGAAAACACATAGTTCAACACAAAATATACCTCAGTGGTTGACGGAAACCGGGATACAACATAGGCTTAAACTACTTAATGCAAATAAAGCATTAGGACCGGATAACCTGCACCCCAAGGTACTTAAAGAACTAAGCCAGGTTATAACAAGACCATTATTCCTCATTTTTAAGGACTCCTTAATGACTGGTAGAGTACCAAGCGACTGGCGGAAGGCTACGGTAGTACCAATATTCAAAAAAGGGTCAAGATGCCAACCTGGAAACTACCGACCAGTTAGTCTCACATCCATAGTTTGCAAACTGTTAGAGGGAATGATTAAGGACTACTTAGTAGAATTTGTTCAGGATAATGGCATAGTAAATGACAATCAGGATGGGTTCAGGAAAGACCGTTCCTGCCAGACTAATCTGCTAACTTTTTACGAAGGGGTAAGTAGAGATCTGGATGGAGGGAGGCCGGTGGATTTAGTATATCTGGATTTTTCAAAGGCATTTTACACGGTACCACATAAACGCTTACTACACAAGCTGAGATCCATGGTCATAGATGAATTACTGTGTACTAGACATGTGCACCAGCAAAAAATGTGTTTAGTTTAGTTTTGAAACTAACAAAAAAAATTTGTTTAGTTTAGTTTCGTTTTGATTCGGACTTTGCATTATTTATTTTTTCAGGTTTGGGTCCAAAATTAAATTAGTTTCAGACGAAATTCGTTAGCGGTAGTCCGGGCGAAATTCGTTTATGGACGAAATTCGTTTATGGACGAATTTCGTTGCTGCAAAATGACATTAGGGGAAAAAAAATTAAATTTTTTTTAGTCTGCAGAAGATGAAAAAAACAAAAGCCTGAGGTTCCCCCCCAATTCATACCAGACCCTTTAGGTCTGGTAGGAATGTTAGGAGAATGCCAATTCAAAAGCCTGGCCTGGATTAGAACCTGCGACCTTGACAATGGCAAACCAGTACTCTAACCACTACACTATTGCCTCTGCACTTTTTACCATTGAAGTGTTGTAGAGTTAAAATGTTGTAGTAGGTGTTGTAGGAGAAAATGAAAGTTTGTGCACGTTATAACACAAAGAGCCGAGTTGTCATCTAAAAAGAATTATGACACCTCGGCTCACAGACCTGAATAGCATTCGGAAACTCATGAATAGTATTCGGGAGTTCCCAAATGCTATGTAGCATTTGACAGCTGAGAATGTAAAATGGGCGGAGCGAGCTGTGAC
>NW_017306275.1:163734-168789 GCF_000935625.1 Nanorana parkeri
CGGCGGGTAGGCGGGGGTCCTGCATCCTGATTGACTCTGGATTACATCGATGGAGCCATTTTTTTGACATTTTTTTATTAAAGGAATAGTCAAACATGTACTGTTTTTTTTTTCAATTAAAGGATTTTGTCAAAAGTCTGGACTTTTTATTAACTATTTGATTTAACCCTTTAGTGAATGGGTAGGGGTACAAGTACCCCTTACTCATTCACATGGGGGGGCGGCATCTGGGTGCCCCCTTATTTAAAGGGGTACCCCAATGCAAATAACCCCCCTTCCCTGCAGACCCCCACAACCACCGGGTCAGGGTTGTGGGGAAGAGGCCCTTGTCCCCATCGGCATGGGGACACCCTCCCAATGCCGAGGGCACGTGGCCTGGTAAGGCGCAGGGAGGGGGGGGGGCGCTCGATCGTCCCCCCCTTTCCTGCTTTGCCGGGCCAGTGCTCGGATCAAGGGTCTTGTAGGACTGTTAGGGGGGACCCCACATTTTTTCCCCTCATTTTTTGGGGCTGGGGTTCCCCTTTAAAATTCCTACCAGACCTTAAGGGTCTGGTATGGATTTTGGGGGGAACCCCATGCACTTTTTTTGTGATATAACTGGGGGGAGGGCGGGGTCCCTCCTAACATTCCTACCAGACCTAAAGGGTCTGGTATGAATTGGGGGGGAACCACACACTTTTTTTCATCTTCTGCAGACTGTACAAAAAAATTTCATTTTTTTTCCTAATTTCATTTTGCTGCAACGAAATTTGTTATTGGACGAATTTCGTTGCAGCAAATAACGAATTTTGTCATTAATGGAATTTTGGCCGGACTAGCTGCTAACGAATTTCGGGAAATCGGGAATTTGGATTCGTTTGTATTCGTCTTAGCTGTAATTCGGAATTCGGATGCATCCGAATCTCCGTTTTTCAGAAAATTCGTCCGAAATGACTTTCGGAACGAACCGAATCGCACATGTCTACTGTGTACGTGGATAGAAAACTGGCTACAGGTACGTGCACAGAGAGTATCAATAAATGGCACCTTTTCAGACTGGGCTAGGGTCATGAGCGGTTTGCCTCAGGGTTCTGTGCTAAGCCCTATGCTGTTCAACCTGTTTATTAACGATATCGGGGAGGGCATGAATAGCCATGTTTCAGTGTTTGCTGATGACACCAAAATCGGGAGGGTAATAGAAGCGGACTTAGACATTATAACATTACAGGAGGACCTGGATAAAATCGGGGAGTGGTCAACTATATGATTAGACAAGGACAGAAAGTGGGGTTTTGAGAGCACCAGAGGAACTTACTCCACTAAGAGATTCATATAAAAGAGTTAATTTTAATTACATTCATTAAAAACAAGGGCTAGAAAACAATCCAATTAAAAACAGTTGATTAGATAGCTCCCTGTGCGCTCTCTCCATAAGTACCCTTCCTACAGCATGGTTAATTCATAGCAAAATATGTACATAGTTTGGGAAACAATCTGATAATACAGACAATCAAAGATAAGGGATAATGATTCCTAAGAAACTTAAATGCTGTATGGAGTTGGTAGAGGTTCATAAATGGAGGAGCTGGTATGACGTTTCGCGCACCCAGGCGCTTCTTCAGGTACAGGAGATATCTATATGATTTGTAAAACATGAAAGTCATGATGAACGTTCTTAATTCTCCTTAGAGTGAAAATATAGTACATAGTCAAATTAACTTATGCCTACCAATTCAAGACTATCATAGCGAGTTCAAGAAGAAATGTATGGGGAGATTTGAAAGACAGGATTAATACCCTGCACTCAACAAATATATGCTCTACTTCTTCTATTTTTTCTACATATGAATTGTATCAGGATAACCAGTAACTATAGAATTAACAACAAAATATGTACCTATGTATTGTACAACTGTCTCGAAGCAATATAGATTCCGTTGACTTATGTCTTATGTACACCATCAATTGCCCTGTGTGTGACATGTCTGGTTTGAGGTCATTTAGACCTCGGTTCTCTCCGTGCATCATATGGGCAACCATCCGGTGCTTACCCACCCCCAAGAGTACACATTCGGGCGCTGCCGACCTGTGGGCTATACAATCATGGGTATGCCACTAGGGAAGTCAGAAATGGAAAAAGATTTGGGGGTCATTGTAGACCACAGACTGAATAATAGCTTGCAGTGCCAGGCTGCTGTAAACAAAGCAAGTAGAGTCCTGTCCTGTATTAAGAAGGGGATGTTTTGCAGGGACAAGTCTATAATTGTGCCACTATACAGATCACTGGTTCGGCCTCATCTGGAGTATGCGGTCCAGTTTTGGTCACCAGTCCACAGAAAGGATATCCTTGAGCTGGAAAGAGTCCACCGGAGGGCAACCAAACTCATTAAGGGGATGGAGGACCAGAGCTATGAGGCAAGGCTACTAAATTTACATATGTTCTCGTTGGAAGCAAGGAGATTAAGTGGGGACATGATTTTCATGTACAAAATGTTCAATGGTGATAGCAACATTAGCAACAAACTCTTTACGATTAACTCCATAACAAAGACTAGAGGCCACCACCTAAAAGTGGAGAAAAAATTTCAGCACAAGGGGCGAAGGGGGTTCTTCTCAGTTAGAGCGGTCAGGGTCTGGAACTTGCTGACACAGGCAGTGATTTCAGCCAAGAGTGTGGAATCGTTCAAGAAGCTTTTGGACGATTTCCTTAGGGACCATAATATACACAAGGACCTATACATACGCACACTTCAACAGAACCATATACATGCACGCAATAGGTTGGACTCGATGGACTTATGTCTTTATTCAACCTCAAATACTATGTAACCATGTAACTGTGTAACTATCGTCAAGGAATTTGTATGTTCTCTCTGTTCTTACGTGGATTGCGTGGATGGGTATGTGTGATAGGGACTTTAGATTGTAAGCTCCTTGAGGGCAAGGACTGATGTGAATGTGCACTATGTAAAGCACTGCGTAAATTGTCAGCACTATATAAATACCTGTAATAAATAAATAAATGGCCGTAGATATTTTTTTTTTCCTGGGGGGTTCAGTTTCCTCAAATTATAAGACTTTATCTAGCAGACACACCAAGGTTTGAAAAAATATACCGACCATATAATTCCTAAACCAATCCTTTACCCTGAGCAATACCGATTTTGTTGTTTGACACATATGGATAAGACCATATAATTCCTAAACCAATCCTTTACCCTGAGCAATACCGATTTTGTTGTTTGACACCATATGGATAAAAGCCACGTTTTAAAAAGACTTATAATTGGTACCTACCAATTCATACAAACCACTTAGTATACACTTATTGGGATTTTTTCTACCAAAAACATTTAGCAGAATAAATTCTGGCCTAACTTTAGGAAGAAACTTGATTTGATTTTATATTTTGTATAACAAAAAGTTGAAATTATTTCCCCCCCACAATTTTTGGTCTTTTTTCATTTATATGAAAAAAATAAAATAAAAAAAACAGAGGCAATCAAATAGCACCAAAAGAAAGCTCTATTTGTGTAAAAAATTAGGCGTCTGGGGGAAAGTCTTTTATTAGCGCCCCCCCAAATCAATCCATAGTTCAATGCTCTAGACAAACTGTTCCCTTGCCTATGTTTTCCCTTCCTGATTCACCTTCAAATCCCTTCATTCTCCATTGCTGCTATGGTAATTTAGGAGCCACTTCTGGGCTTGCTTCAATTTTTCTGGCGTTACCCCTTCTAATCTGTCATGGAGGAGAGACATGAGTGATTTCAAGCCTACACTCTATGGTGGTTACGGAGTGGTGCTGCCACACCTAAAGAAGGGAGCACAGAAGTGGGTCTAAATCCACTGACCCACCATGGAGGCCCACCACATAGCAATACATTATACAGCAATTCAGAATACCACCGGCTATAGAGGACTACAAATCCCAGGAATACATTATATTCATTATATAATACATTATATACATTATATAACGCAGAATAATATGAAGCTACCTACTCTGTGTTGCTCCAGGGTGGTGACCTGATGTGTCCAGGGTCTCAGGATGGTTGTGTGGAGTCTCAGGAATGCTATGGGGAGTTTCAGGTATGCTGTAGGGAATTCTCAGGTGGGCTGTGCAGGGTCTCAGGTGGGCTGTGCGCGGTCTCAGGTGGCCTGGTGGGCTGTGCAGAGTTTCAGGTGGGCTGGAGGGGTCTTAGGTAGGCTGTGGAGGTCTCAGCTGGGCTGTGTGGGGTCTCAGGTGGGCTGTGTGGAGTCTCAGGTGAGCTGTGCGGAGTCTCAGGTGGGCTGTGCAGAGTCTCAGGTTAGGCTCTGGAGATTATTATTTTTAATAATGTTTTTGTTTTATTTTTTTTACTTTTTATCAGTTTTTTTTCATTTTAATTTCTTTTATGTTTTACTTTTTTTCACTTAAAGGGTTATCAAACCCTCCTCCGCTAGTAAGCAGTAGATATATGCAATTGACACTTGACATAGGAACACAACTGACGCTTGACATAGGAACGCAATTGACTTGGGACTCAGTCCCGGTGCAGGCCTACGCGCAATGCATCGCAGAAAAAGGGATTTTTAGAAGGGATCATGTTTGAAAGCACGGGCGGAATCGCAGCGGGAAACCATGCAATCCGCACGGCGCGACTGGGGTGCCATTAGAAAATAATGGCACCCACAGCGCGATCAGTGCACACATAGGCGTCTCCTGACTGCGTGGAATCGTGCACGATTGCCGTGCGATGCTGTGTCATCTAGCTGTGCACAGGCCCTTAGGAACGGACTAGACTCGGAACATAGGAAAGCCTTAGACTCTGGACTTTGCAACACAGTGGACTTAAGACTAAAAACAGAAGTATACTCACTGCTCACAGATAATACTACAGCTCTCCTCCAGCCGTCACCAATGTTTTATCAAACAGGACATCCCCGGCATCCCTTTAGACGTCCATGCCCGTCTGTGGATGTTCTTCAGACGGGCATGGACGCTACACCACTGCCAGGACCCTCTGGGGGGGTTTGAACCCCCCTTTCCCCCCCTTATCTACGCCCCCTGATATATATATACTGTATATATATATA
>NW_017306275.1:169296-202063 GCF_000935625.1 Nanorana parkeri
TACATATGTAAACATTAGGTTATATACAGTAAGTATATAAGGATTCTTCAGTTTATGAACAATGTTTGGATGTTTGGGGAGGTTGAGTCTAGTGCCCATGGTATATTGAATTCATATTTGTACAACACGAATGGAAGTTTTGAGTTCACTCTGTGCTAATAAACGCTGTAATCATGACTGTACAATACATGCCACTATACATTACTAGTCAATTCCATCCTAATTGCTTTTTGATGTATAGTTATAATATTCTCTCTTACTAAAGTCTATGTCGTGGCAGCTGGGTTTTATGTGAAGAAATACATCTCAGGGTATGTTGTCAGCACTTAAACAGAAATACTATACTATTGATAAAAACAAACAACATTTGCACATTAACTATGCTATTGGTTAAGATAGCTGTTGCCATGGAATTTGTTTCAAGGTTTTGAACAGGACACTTTTTCATGGCAAGTACAGTAACGAAAATAAAAAAGAATATAAACACAAAGTACACTTAACTGGTAATGAAAGGAGAACTTATGTGTTAGGAAATTAAGTGGTTCAATATCTCTTCCTTTCTATTACACTTGATTAACTGCTAAATTAAAATTAGAATATTCCAGAAGAAAATTGACCTTTGATCAATGCAGTCCTAAATGAACCTGTAAAAATATATAGACTGGCAATACAGAGCTTTTGCTGCAAAAAAATGTTGCCAGGCGGTAATTCTGATCCAAAGGCATACCTACCTTCTAAAGCAGGGCTGTCTGCCCACAACCTTTTGTGTTAAGATCTACTTTTCAAATGATGAGCTTAATGAAAACGAAAAAAAAAACCTGATCTCTGATGGTTTGTACTACATTTCCAATCAATTCTCTCTCCCACATTTATACACTCAAAGCCAGGATTCTGGGGGTGCAGGAGCAAGTGTAGAAATACTCCTGCAGTTGTGATACGTATATGAGTGTTCAAACCACAGTGGAACACCAATCTGACCATTACTGCAAGAGCTAATTGAATTGTTCCATGTGCTATTAAAGACTCAGACTACTTCAGGGAACTTTGGTCAGTGTGTGGCCTTGTTGACACCCTCCATTTGTCAACAGTCAATTTTGTTATCTACTTTTGGAAAAGGAGGCAGTCTGAAATGTCCTGGCCAAACATTGACTGCAGCCAATCCAGCTTGACACGGGGGATTCTTCCATCCACCTCTTCCAGTAGATGGCAAGCTTCAGTGTAGTAAGAGAAATGCAAGGGACCACACGTAGACTAACAACCCAGCAAAACAAGCCTAACATAATCATGGGTTTGGTCAGCTAGGCGTAACAAAAATGTTGAAGCATTGGTATTTGTGCTTCATATTGGACACCACCATAAACCTAGTCTTCCCCTTGATAAGATATGAATGCATTCGAAGAATACAGCCAAAGTGTATTCTATGACAGTTAAGAACTTTAAAATCATTATCCAGGTACTTGTGACACAAGCCCCAAGTCTCTTTACAAGATCCCAGGGCTCTCTCCTGGCTGGCTCTCCTGTCCTCTCACGGTGCTTCTGCGGCCGAATATGCCAGAATATGCAGGTGGGGAGAAGCGGGACACCCCTCCCCACCTGCAACACAGACACATTTAGCTGCACTAGCACAGTGGGTGGGAGTTGGGGACAGTGAGCTGACATGCGATCACAATCTAACAGCATTAGTTTTGCGCATGACTGGTAGATCGCGATCTCGATGGGCAACCCTGTTTTAAAGGTTTTGTATTATAGGATATCCCCTTCCTGACCTCCCTCATTAAGACTACCCTACAGCTTATTTATGTTTAATTGAGGTGCCCCTTCAGATTGCTGAAACTGGACACATGCTACAATTTGGCCCCCTTCCTGTGGGTCGGCACTTGATCCTGTCACTTTACATTGACCTAAAGCTAATTGCTGAAGTTTCCATTGTTCACTGTGACCCTGATTGGGAAATATTCTAACCAGTGCTGGGGCACATGTCTTGACATTTACCCTTTGCACCCATGGTATGTGCTGCCCCCTCCCCAGTTTACTCCCTGTGGGCTAACCTACAGTCTTATTATGCAGTATCATTATGTGGCTTTTTGCTTGGCTCCAAAACTAGTACAAATTTGAGGCCCTTGCCTATCTACGCCCTGCCCCTAAATATGTCCCTTCTACTCTCCCCCCTTTTTTTCCTTTTCTCTCACCTACTTCCCCACCCTTTCCTGTCCCCCCACCTTTTCTCCCCTCACTTGCCTCTCCTCACATTCTACCTCTATTTTCACTTTTGTAGCCTCCCTTTCCTTTACCTCTCTCCTTCCGCCTTCTACTCCCCCTTCCCTTTCTATCACCCACCTCTTCCCTCCTACCCCACCTCCTCCCACCTATACCCCTTTTCCTGTTATTTCTCCACCCCCTCCTCCATCCCTGTTCATGTGTGGGGAACACTTCTTTGTACCTTTTGATATCAGGCTAAAGGAAATGGTTGAAACAGGGAATTCTATACGTTTTCTAATGTTTACATGACATTTAATGTTCTTTCCCCTGGTTCCAGTGCGGTTGGAACAATATTTTTTTGTTTTGGTGTGGCACATTCCATGTTGATCATATATGTGATAAGTCCACAAACTTGTTAGACTTCCCACTTTGATCAAATGGTAAAGGATAATCCTCTGATGTCACCAGAAGTAAATAATGCAATGATAAAGAAAGTACTGAACATCAGATGCCCTCAGAAGCCATTATTCCAGTTCTACAGTTTATTTTTTCTTGTTTTTTACCTGGGTGGTTCTAGGGCCTGCAACTTAAGCAGGCACCTTTCCCTACATATGATGCAGACCCAGAGACCCCTCCAGGGGTATAGAATCTGCTTCTTATGACATCGGTCCCAATTATTATTTTAGTGGGCTATTATGCCCTCTATGTTTACCTTTACTCTTTCCCCCCTCTGCAGTTGCCCTTCTTAACCCTTTTCTTTTGTTTATCTGCATGTCGACTCAGCCTTCCCAATTTCGACAGGTCTTACTGCTAGACTATGGGGTTGATTTACTAACCTTATAAACACGCCACGGACAAGTATACTCCTCTGTGGTGTGTTCCCTCCCAGCATGATCTATTGGTGGAATCTAGACACCTTTGTAGTGTGTACACACCCAGCAGGTGTGTTGTGCATGAATTGCAAGGTGATGTTGTGTAAATGAGCTCTATGTTGTGTTGCTTGCGTTGATGAATGCAGGAATATAAATGCATGAGCTAACCATTTTTGTCTAAACTGTGAAGCTGCATTATATATGCATCATGTACATGATTTTTCCATATATGGCATTAGTGGAAATATGCTTTTAGAGACTTTTTGGTTGATAAATAAGTTTTGCTGTGTGATAATCACACGCACCTGGTGCGTGCGTGTGTTTAGGTTAGTAAATCACCCCCTATGGCTCAGGTTAATTTCGATTGTCTTAATGCTCAGGGTCTCAACATGCCACAAAAGAGTGCCAAGGTACTGCAACATATGCATAAACAAAAGGCTCATGTCTTATTTGTGCAAGAGACCCACTTGAGAGATTCAGTACTGCTCCCCTCTTAAATCAAGGCATTGCACTGTTATATGAACAACAATCCTGGTCAGAAATCAAAAAGAGTATTGATCTCCATACATTGCTCCCATCGCCTCACCCTTTTGGATGTCCTTAAGGACACAGACGGAAGGTTAATTTTTGCTAACTGCATCTTGTTCCTTTATCCTCTCCTAAATAAATAAATAAAAACGTTTTACTTATCAGCAATCAGACACAATTTGCTCCCATATTCTGATCTACCAGCATTTAGTGTCAATGGTTTCTTAAATTTTCCTTACTTTTTATTATTAATTAAAAAAAGATGTGTGGTTCTCCCTCTCTGAATGAAACCAGCCCAGTAAACCAGGCATTCTCATGGCTATAGAGACCACACCAGTGCTAGTACATACCTTATCCTCAGACACATGCTGTAAGAAAGGGACCCTTAAAGTGACATTAAAATCAAAACATTTTTTCCCTCCCCCCCATTTGTTAATGTAAGCACTTACCTTAAATGAGGTTTCTCAATCCAATCTTCCTCTTCTTTCCTGATGTTTTCATCTGTCCCTCCAGTGGTGGGGCGTCTCTCTGATCCAGCGCTGACTCCTCTATGCTTGCAGACACTTCCGATCCAGCGGTGTCTGCATGCGGGTGCACGCGTCCATAGGCTTACCTTGTGTCTCTGCTTGTCTCCCGGCCGAAAATCCGAACTGTGCATGCGCCCGCCCAAGATGCTTTGCGGCTGCCTGAGCAGTTTTGGATTCTAGGGCGGGAGTGCGTGACAAAAACAGGGTAAGTTTAAACCGCTGTTAAAGGCTTTAAAGCGGTTAAAAAAAAACTTTTTGCCTATATCTCCTGCTTGCTAGCAGGAGATATAGGCAAAAAAACCAGATGGTTTAGAAACCCTTTAAAGAAACTTTGCTGCTTGAACACTTAGTGGTTCTACTAACCGACAACTATGTCTCTATTTTGTCCTGTATTGACATAATAATTGGTTATTTCTTGTCGTTAGAGTGACGCTCAGGAGCAAAGACAGTAGCAGAGGTAGGTATTTACAATCTTCTTTGTGGGGGACATCTTTTATGAGCACTTTCATTTCAGTAAATAGTTGCGATAAAAATGGGCCACTCATTCATTTACCATGGTGCACAAAAATGAACACGCACGTGAGTTTAAAAATTCGAAATAGACTTAAACACCAATTTATCACTTTATTATAATGGATAAAAACCAATCCAGAAATAGTAACACTCCCACATATTTGCTATGAAGCTTCCAGCTGCAAGGTGACTAATTGAAATAGAGAATTGTTGTAGTAACTGCAACATGGGCCCATGGGAGATTTCCATACTACAGTTTCCAAGCTATCTTAATTAAATGGTTCATTCTTTCAGTAATAATCTTTGTGGCTACACTGCTTTCAATGTAGAGCTCTGATGGGAGCTACACATATAAAAAAGGCTTTTCTACTATTATAGGATAACAAAATTGCCCCACAAAAATCCAGCTCCTCTGACTGATTTTTTCAAAATTATAAATGAAAAATGTCCAATTTGTTTTCCTGCTATTTACACATTACAGTTATTTGCTATATCTTTCATTAAAATCGACTGGGCTATAAAATCAAAATACTACTGACAGTATACTGGTCACGAGTGAGATACACTGTTTAAATATATATATATACATACACCCTATATTGCCAAACGTATTGGCCTTCCTTTACACGCACATGAACTTTCATGGCATCCCAGTCTTAGACCGTAGGGTTCAATATTGAGTTGACCCACCCTTTGCAGCTATAACAGCTTCAACTTATCTGGGAAGGCTCTCCACAAGGTTTAGGAGTGTGTCTATGAGCATGTTTGACCATTCTTCCAGAAGCGCATTTGTGAGGTCAGGTACTGATGTTGGACGAGAAGGCCGGTCTCACAGTCTCCGCTCCAATTCATCCCAAAGGTGTTCTATCGGGTTGAGGTCAGGACTTTGTGTAGGCCAGTCAAGTTCCTCCAACCCAAACCATGGGAAACAACCATGGGAAACCAAGGGAAACAACCATGGATTACAGTAAGGCACACATTACAGTGTTGGTTTATGTTAAAAAATCTGAGGGTTTAATGTCACTTTAAGGATTGAAACTGGATAGCTACTGATAATCATGATTGGCAAAAAGCAGATACAGAGATTTGTGAAATTACTGTACCAGTCTTCTTTTTCCCATCTATACTGGAAATAGCTATTTCCAGTATTGTATTCCAACACTGGGATCTGGCTCAGTGTTTACTGTCATTTCTTTTATTTAATACCTTTCTCAAAATAGAAGAAGCAGTTATATAAAAACTAAAAGTATTTCATTAATAAGGTTTTTTTGTTTTATAACTTCACTATGTATGCTTTTATAGTATAACATCATATCACCTTGTGTTCTAATTCAGAGAGAGTCTATTGCTACACAGAGAGATTGTGGCATAAAGTACTAATAATTGCTCTCCAAAGCTGTGATAATGACCTATGATGTAATAGAAAAATACAAAGGTTTTAGCACCATTTGAGAAGTTTCCAATTTAGAACATCATTTTAAAAAAGTGTACTTCTCTTTTCTAATGAAAATGTACTCATTATTCTTGGACATGCTGTTAAGAGAACAAACATTGGTTTCTGAATACAAAAATAGCGAGTAATGTATCTTGGCAATATCAAAGTTCCAGTCTGAAATGGATGACATCCTAATGTTTTCTAGAAACAAAGACACTGTATGATGTCCATATCTAATAATTACATGCAGATATATTTTGTATATTCAAAGAACACACGGGCATTTAAAAAGTAACGTAAATCAAAGCAAACAATTTGGTTCCAGTTTTCAGCTCTGGTTTACAGGTTAAAAAAAGCCAGTATCTGATTGGTTTCTATAAACAACACAGATAAATTTGTCATCTATAGTAGGCCTCATTCACATGGGGAGAGAGTTGCCGCCCACTACAATGGTAGCAATGATATTTAAATATATATACAGTCAAGTTAAAAACATTATCCAGAAAAAAGTCCTATCCCAAGGCGTAACGCCCCACTAGACCCCATTGACACATCTCATTTATTCTATTCAATTTCATAAATTGATTATCTTTTGACAATATCCATGATTGATTTGAATTTCCATGAATATCCTCTTTAATTTCATGCTTATGTTGTGCAATGGGTCTAGCCTTCGACGCGTTTCACCAACTGGCTTCTTCAGGAAGTTTTGGGAGGACGCCTATAACATATATAATTTTTCCTGGAAATTAGTGAAGAGTCAGGCCACCGATCCGAGGGCTAACCCCCATAATCCCAGGGAGGCAGAAAGAGGAGAGGGACACAAACAGACAGCTGAGATGGGGGAATCGGATGGCCTTCAATAAACACCTAACAAGGATAAATATTAGCCATAATTAGCCATAAAACTTTTTTCTGGATAATGTTTTTAACTTGACTGTATATATATTTAAATATCATGTAGTTTACAAATAAATATGTTGTTAAAATAAAATAATTTATTATTTAATGAATATTAATATATGTGATTTTGTCCCGCGATATCCAGATATGACACTTTTAAAGCCCCATGTTCTCTTTTGTTGCTATACATTGTTATGGCCGCGATGCAAAAAGCAAAGGAAAAATATACAGCATGTCGCGTTTGACATGTGGTTGTCAAATGCAACAATGGAAATTAATGGGACCACGATGCAACTGTGCAGGTACATGGTTGCAGCACAGTATTTCAATTGAAAATCCCATTGGGATTTAAAAAAAAAAACCTGCATTCAGGAGGCTCCACCTTGACTGCTGATCACTTTTCAGACTGCAGCCCATCTGAACAAGGCATTAGCGAATGAAGTCCATGGTCCTTTTCATAATTTCACATTAATATAGCATGGTCTAGTTAGAGCACTGGTAGTTATGTAGGTAGGATGGTACCATTTAAAGCTGAAGAGTAGTACATACATATAATACCATTTCCTCCCCACCCACACACTCATTCAATCAAAATGCAATTAAACATTTTCAATTAAGTCATTTTGTTTTTCAAGAAATACCTGTTTTGGGGCCCAGTGATGTCATCACTGGGTCTGTCTAGTACTCCTTTCACTGAGTTCGGTGGGAGGGACCAGCAGGATACTGTATACCTCACAGCATTCTGCCCAAAAGAATTATATGTAAGAATACATTCCCGGGTTGCGCATTCATAAAAATGCAGCACAAAAAAATTAGATCTTCTTTCCTGCTAGATAGGACTGTACTGTGTAGAACTGCTTAAATCTCAGGACTGGATGGACAGAAACAGCTCCCTTTAATGCATTTCACCTATGTATTTAACTGATTCACTGAAGTTCAGCTTTAAAAAAAATATATTACAAGCATCCATTTTTCTGCCTTGACAGGTTCCCTTTACGGTGATAATAGGAGAAGAACAGAGTTATTACAGGGTTGCTAAAAATGACTGCACCTTTAAACACATTGGATGCCGAAATGCAATGCTACTACAGTATGTTGACAGATGTATTTTTTTACATGCAGGAAGTTGTACAATGTAACTGAACAGAAACTCTTGCCTTGCTACAAGGAGCATGTCATATTTATTAAAAATATATGACAGTCAGGAAAAAGATCTGTTAAAAGCTATTGTTTTTAGTAAAACCCACTTCCAGCAAAAGCTTTTTTTTTTTAATAAATGTTGATATACTACGGATACATTTGACCATTTTTCAGGTTTTGTTTAAATTCTCTTGGTGACTTAATTTTGTAGCCTCCACCTCATTTCCTGTGTATGTACCTGGCAAGGAAATGAGGAGAATTCATCCACTGGGACAGAGTAATAAAAGGTTTTTTATTGGTGAGGAAGGAGGTAGAAGGTCTGTAAGTTTTTATTGCTAATTAAGTCCCCCTGTCCCCATTGGTCAGATTCACCTTACTTCCTATCGTGCCACCAGAACATTAAGTTAGTGGTTCTAATTGTTCTCCACCTAAGCTTAATACTGAACCACAGACAGAAATAAAAAGTCATAATTTAATCCATTTAGGGATTTTATAACAAAGTAATAAGCATACAGCTGGCAAAACTATATGAGTCTCTCTTTGATACAAAATTCTGTGCAGCATGACTCATGACTCAGACAGCATTGTAAGACAAGAGCAGAGTGATAATCTCATCAGTGTACTGCTGCTCCTTCATTGACTAGTCATGAGCTGGGGTGGGTCCTAGACCTAGCTGTGTTACTAAACTGTTTCATAATGTGCATGAGTTTTTAGAGAGTGCAGGATATATCTTTGCTGTCTGGCAGTGGTGTCTGGACAAGTGTAGTTGAACAAAATTACAGATTGTTTGGCAAAAAAAGCAACTCACATATATGTATTTTAACTTTGTATTTAGTTAATTGTCTGGAGTTTCATTGCCTTATGCCTGCAATATGCAGCATGTATGCAGTAGCATATATAGCGTATGGCACCTGCCCTGAATGCCACTTGAAGGGGGGTCATCACTCCATGGGTCGGTGAGCTTTTGACAGCTGACTTTTTTTCTCTCCCCACCTCTCTCCCATACACATCTCCCTGCCTGGCTCTTAGCAACTAGGGATTCTCTGTCTGGTGTCCCGCACAGCTCCTGGCAACTAGGGACGTCACTGGGTGCCAGGAGCTGGGCAGGATGCCAACTGAAGCATCCCAAGTTGTTAGGAGCCAGGCAAGGAGATAAGTAAGGACTATACACATCTCCCGACCTGGCTCTTAGCAACCAGAGCAGGCGGGGAGATGTTTATGTAGGCGGATCGCTGGCCAGAGCATCCTAGGTTGTTAAGAGTCAGGCGGGAGATAAGTAAGGACCATACACATCTATCCGCCTGGCTCTTAGCTACCAGAGAAGGCGGGGAGATGTTTATGTAGGCGGAATGCTGGCCAGAGCATCTTAGGTTGTTGAGAGCCAGGCGTTAGATAAGAAAGGACCATACACATTTCCCTACCTGGCTCTTAGCTACCAGAGCAGGCGGGGAGATGTTTATGTAGGCGGAATGCTGGCCAGAGCATCCTAGGTTGTTAAGTACCAGGCAGGGAGATAAGTAAGGACCATACACATTTCCCCTCCCAGCTCTTAACAACCTGGGGCTCTCTGGACAGAGTTACGCCCAGCTCTTGGCAACCTGTGATGTCACGGGATGCCAGGGACACAATTTGTTGTAGATATGTCTGCATGTATGCTTTCCACTTACCTCCATATGGTAATAATCCCACTTTGTGATGATGAGCTGGTAGGCTAAATATGACAGCTGCCTCCTCTTCATGGTTTGTTTTTCCTCTAGTCTATTAACAGTTTACAGAAACTATATAATTAGTTTAAATCCCCCATGAAATCTTAAAACCTTTCTTCACTAATCAACATTTCTTATTTCTATGCTCTTTATACTGCTGTTGCCTGTTAAGATGAGACTTTGTGTAATTTAGTATTAGTCAATTGAAAATCAGTGGTCTCAGTGCCAGTGTGAGATCATTGAATTTTTTCCTCGGAAGACATGCAGTGCATTCATTTTTAGGAAATCATCTCGGGAGACTAGGCAGAATGTTCATCACATCCACTTAACATTGGGAAAAATTACTTTGCTGCTGGATGCTGTTTTCGTTGTTTTGCTTCTCGAAGTGGAAGGATGCTCAATAAACCATTCAGCTGGTGCCAATGTGTTAATTAATCTTTTTGATGGAAGCCTCAAAATAGAATAATCAACCTTTTACTAGCAAAGGATCACAGGTCAGGGTCTCATGAAAGTTTGAGCAATCTAATCTGTTTACCATTTTATCAGTGAAGGAGCAAATAATAAAAAAAGTTTTGCTGTTATGAGAACATTTAAAACTATTTGTGAAAGATTTAAAGCTGAACTCCAGCCTTCTCCTCCATCTTGCACCTGTGCTCGGACTCCTCTCCTGTACTGAAATTGCATACACTCATTTCATAATACACAGTAAGCTTCATTAGTTTGCATTAGAACCCGCAGCAAGTAAGATAGAGGCCACCTCATTTCTTGACTGCAGTATGTCCAGTATAATCTAGCCCTGTTCTCCCCAGCCTTATTGTCCCTGGCCTGCTCCTTTCATTGTTTGGATTTCAGTTTATAGAGGCTTAGCATTTAATGCGGGTGTTACCTAGGGCAGTCTGCATGCACATGCAGTCAGCCTAGGAAAGCTGAACTCCTCCAGGGTGACATTCAGCCATCGGGGGAAATTGACATTCGCATAACCCTTCCCAAGAGCCATGCCACTGCCTGCATCAGGGCTGAGGGATCTTGGGAGGAGTACTAAGGCAGGATGTTGTAATGTATTCAGGAAACTATGTACAGCACCCTGCTGGCACCACCCACCTGCATTTCATGGAGAAGCACAGAGACACAGTAGTTAAAGAACAACTCCGGGCATGTACAAAATTAACCCTTGCAGTGGGGCTAACCCCTGCACCAAAAGGATAAGTGCTCGTTTTGGTCTAGGGTTTAAAACAAAATAAGATATACTCACCCAAACCTCTGCAAGGTTGCAACCTGGCTGCAAGAGCAATCCCCGCAGCACCTTCTCCTGAAGATGTAATCACATCTATGCAAGTCCATTCACTTGTATTTGAAATGAGGACGCCGAGGGGCATATCACAGCCAGAGCGGAGGCGGGGAGAGGCGAACTGTTACCACTGTGGGACCAGGGATCAAGTGAGTGTATTTTCTTTACTTAAGCCTCTAGACCAAACAAGCACTTAACCTGTGCATTGCAGGGATAGCCACACTGCAAGGGTTCATTTTGTACTTGCCCAGAGTTCTTTAAATCACTGGGTCAAAAATAAAGTATGTAGGAGATGAAAAGATTTTATTTAAAACATTAATTTGGATGTTGATAAGAAAGGAAAGGAGGAACCAGGGAAGACAGAATGTAAGCAGATTAAACTTTAGCTTTAAACAAAAAAGTATGTTTGTTCAGGTCAGTTAAAACAGAGTTGGCACTGAATAAATTAGAACAATGATGACAGTAATAAAATATAGGTTTATAATAACATAAAAATACCACATTTTCATAGTATTCCGTGAGTTTAATAGCTCTGGTACAAGGCTCTGGGTAATTGGTAGGAAAATTGTCTCTAATTATCTATCACTTTCGCTAATAGTAATAAGTGACACGAGGCAGCCGGAGTAAAGGGATCTCTCTTATGTGGTGCAGGATAATGCATTTCAAAAGAACTGGCCATCCCAAAGGATACAATAACTACATGAAAATAAGATATTAACAAATATCACATAAAATGTCAACATAATATCAAAGTGTGCAGCGGAGGTAATCCTATGGAAACTAAATAAGCAGCCCTAGCAATATGTATTGCAATAAGTTCAAGGGAGGGGAAAGGGGAACTCTGAGAAGCTTTCAGGACAACAAAAAGAAAGTTATAATTTTGATGGGAGCCTGAAGAATGACTTTTTGTTAGGTAGTTAATTTATGTAAAGTTGTTGATAATAAGCCCACTGTTAGAGAAATGTAGGGGCTTCCATAGCTACCCTTCTGAAAATGATAACAGATTACAATGTATTGATGACAATATGATATTCATCAGCAGATCAAACTGATAGTAGGATGTAAGCTGATGCGGCAGTCATTCAGATTCAGGTTAACTGGTCCGCATGACAAGAATCAGATAGCATATACTATTGATTGCTACTTTGAGAATCTTAGTTACAGAAGTTACCTGTAGAAGAGGCCAATATCTTCTATTTGGGTTTATATTTATAACCCAGTTCTTGGTGTTTGTAGGAAATATTCTCAGATCACATCAGTTACAATTTACTGAGTTCTTTGCTGAGAGTAGACAGCACTACTGTGACCCCTATTATGGTGAGCATCTCCACATGCCAAAGAGACAGGTCGGGAGGTCTGACTAGAAACCTATCAGTAAAAGTCTATTGTGCCTTCCTCTGCCCACTATAATTATTTTAATGGTTCTTTACTATAATGCATGACATTATTACTCAAAAGGGGGCTTAACAGGTGGTACAGGGCCAAGCATAGCCTTTAGAGAAAAAGTTGCATTTAAAGTAGTATTAAATCCTCAAACTTTTTTTCAATAATGAGTCCAGATGAAACATCCCCAAGAATTTACAGTCCTCGTGTTCCCAAACAGCTGGTTCCAACTCTCTCAGCTTGACTTCCCCGAACTTCCTGTTCAGTACAATATTACAAGGGGCAGAACAGTCTCCAGCAGCTGTCTATGTACTAGCTTGGATAAGGATGGAGGAGGAGTGGGGAGCAGGGAGGAGGGGAATAGCTTGTCTTGCTGTGCCTGTGAGTTGGTGGAGACACACTCAGCTTACTAGCACACACAAGGGTGACTTCATAGGACTCTGCAAGGGAAACCTTAAACAAGATATCAGGGACAGTGCTCAGGGGATGAGCTGATTCTGTAGGTAGCTACAACTTTTAAACATCAAGGAGAAACATGTATTGTAAGTAATTTCATCAGCATTTGAAATAGCTTAAAAACATTCTGACTTTCATAGTATTTTAACTTTAGTTGCCTATATATGTGAATCTATTAATATTCATGTTTTTATATTCTCAGTCTAAAATGTCTAGGTTTAAAGCAACCAAAAACATACCTCACAATTTTTTGGGAGGAGAAACAAGGACAACATTTAGTCCCCTAATTAAGACTACCATTAAGATTGAATATGCAAAACATAATTGGTTAAGCCCACACATCCTTTTTTACATCACTCATTTCCTTTATGCTGTTTTTTTTAACATAACATATTCAATAATTTATAGGTCAGATAAAAGATTTAGTATATTATTGTACTTTTGGTTTAATCAGAAGTAATCAAAACACCGCTCATATTCTCAAACTGGCTACACACCTCGACTGTGTGCATCCCAGGTGCAGGCAATGAACGCCATTTAAAAAAACAGTTCCATGCAAATACTGCATTCCACAAATATTCTCTCTCTATGAGTAAGCCCAATGGGTGAAATGCGTTTGAGGCTAAGGATTCATGTTGGGAGGAATGGACACTGTGAGGGGAATTTATCAAAACTGGAGCAGAAGAATCTGGAGCAGTTGCCTTTGGCAAACAATCAGCTTCTCGCTTTAGTTTGTTCAGTTAAGGTTTGAAAATAAAAGGTCAATGCTAATTGGTTGCCCTGGGCAACTGCTCCAGATTCTGTCTGCTCCAGTATTGATAAATTACCCTCTTGTCTTTTGTTGTTTATTGATGAATATTGATTAATCTTCAGTGAAGATCCTGTGGAGTGTTATATTTGCTTGGAACATTGCACTTTTGGAAGTAATAAAAAATGTAGAAAGGTCTATACATCAGACCACAAAATGGAGGAGTTAAGAAGGACAGAGAGATGTGGTGCCGAAAGAGGGAAAGGATCTTTACAAGAGGGGCAATCTCTCCCAAAATGAGGGGCAATTGGAAGCTAAGTAAGCTTCATATTTTAGTTATTTTTATATTAAGAGTCACCCCTTTTTTTGTATCACTTGAGGACTCTACCTGCATGATCTCTCAATCATTGTTCCCTGGTCTGTTCTTGCTCAACTTGGAGCCCCACTCTTCTTGCTGCAGTAAACAATTCTCTCCCCACTGGCTGTATTTTACATGAATGAATGAATCTTAAATGTCAGAAAGGGTTCCCATCATAATAGATGCGTCAGAGAGGGGAGTAGTGAGCCCCTGGTGCCAAAGCTTTTGGGGCACAGTGAACAGCCAGCCCTCTGTACCAGGCCCCATCGGGTCAGCAGGGAGCCCCAAGCTCGGCATGGAAGGTGCCGCTGCTCTGCAGCTCTCTCCTACATGCTGGGAGCTGGCTGCATCCTGCAGTCTGTGGCCCCTCCAATCTCTGCTGCTCTCCCCTGCCTGTATCAGCAGAGGCGACGGGGATCAAAGGGGACACAGAGACAATCTAACTGCCAGTCCCCAGCGGGGAGGAAAGAGCAGTGACAAAAGCAGTCAGGATGCTGAGCAGGGCTGTCAGGATGGAGAGTGGAGCTGTGTGGGAAGGGGGGTGGGGCTTCAGGATGCCAAGTGGAGGATCAGCAAATATGTCTAGTATTTGCTGATCCTTTCATTTACTGAGATAACACCTACAGGGCTATTCAAAAAAGGTGAATAGTTTGGAGAAGGCAGGAGAGGTGAATAATCTAGGGCAACATAGCTGAATTAGCGAGTTTTTCCAAAACGGCTATGTTGTCCTAGATTGTTCACTTCTCCTGCCTTCTCTAAACTCTTCACCTTTTTGTGAGTAGCCCTGCTAGTGGGTGTTTTTTAAATAACTGGGAACATAGTAAGCTTACTATGTCCCCAGTTATGAAGGAACAGAAAGTGCTACACATCACTTCCTGTTCATTCATGACTGGGGGACATAGTAATCAATTATTCAGTTTATGAAAGGACAGGAGCACTCAGTACAGAGGCTTCCTGACCATTCATAACTGGGAGAGTACCCGCGCTACGCCACTGGCATCAGAGAGGAGATCTTACCAGTCGATAAAAGAGATGTAAACCTGTAAGGTGATTTAACTACTGCATGTACCAAATAAAAACAAAAAAACTCCATTCATTTAAGGTGGAATTATCCTTTAAATGGTTGCGTTGGCAACCACGAGACAGGTGCTTTGAATGAGTCAACAATTAATATATACACCTCTGTGTTTTTGAAATGTAAAGAAAATCACTATACTGTGCATGAAAACAGATATTCCGTTGGGATTAAAAATGTTGCTGAGTACACAAAGTCTCATTTAGGATGTTAATTGTTGCTATAATTATCACTTAAATGGTTTGGAATGTAAAAATTGTTAACAAATTAAAACTTGTAGACCCTTTTCACACTCACTTTCCAGAGAGGAGACACAGCATCTTCTCTATACTTTCGTAATTGGTAATAGAGTAATGTTATCTAATTAGAATTGCATTGAAACTTTGATTTAGTCATTTGAGCAAAAAGTGCATATAGATGTTGTGAAGCGTAATTTTGCTTAGAATTTAATTGGGCATATACCAAGTCACCCTTCTAATTGAAAAAAATATTAAGTGATTAATCTCATCATTAGTGAAGAAATTAAGTATTATATATGGAGAGAAAAAGGTCATGAAAGTTAAACTAAATGGTTATTAGGGTCTTTAAAGAAGTAAAACTATTTCTGACAAGATAATTAAGTGAACCCATTAAAATATTTTCTCGTCAATCACCTGGATAAGTAGAAGGTGGTGCTAGAAGAGGGAGCACTGACTGAAAATCTAGGACACACTGAAGCTTTCTTAAAGCATATCTCAAGGCAAAATTAGAAAAAAACCCAGATTTTGCATATCTCTGAAATACATACACATTTCCTTATGTTTTATCCTCTTAAACACCCTGCAAGTACAGAAATAATGTGTGCTCTTAACTTCCTCTTTGACGTGACAACACAGTGGGGGGCATCTATCAAAACAGACAGATTTTGGAGCAGTTGTCCATGGCAGCCAATCAGCTTATGTGTTCAGTTTATTCAGTTAAGATTTTAAAATGAAAGAGAGAAGCTGATTGGTTGCCGAGCACAGCTGCTCCAGATTTGGAGTATCTGTGTATTTTCGGCTCTGAAATTCAAAGTACACATAATCAGCCCTTATTACTTTGTTTCTAATACATTATAAAGAACACAGACCCCTCATAATCTCCCTCCCCCCTCCTCATCTCCATAACCCTTCCTTGTGCACAGGCGGAGAGCACAGGAAATCAGCCCACAAAATCAACAGGTATCTTTGCATTTATCGAGCAGATATAACAAAGATTTCAGTTAAATATTAAGTTAAATATTTAGTGAACTGCAAGAGAGCAAATAAGATGTCATTGTAATACACTTTAATATACACTAAGGGGAATTTATCACAACTGGGGCACACTAAAACTGGAGCAGCTGTGCATGGCAACCAATCAGAATCTCTCTTCAGTTTGTTGAGTTAAGATTTGAAAATGAAAGAGAGAAGCTGATTGGTTGCCAAGCACAGCTGCTCCAGATTTTGTCTGCTCCAGTTTTTATAAATTGCCCTCACGGTGTTTACAATAAAATGCCATGTTAGAACTTAGGAAATTTTATGTATTTTCTCTAAATGTTTATACTTAGTTTTTATTGTGCAGCAAGTGTTTGATAGAAGTTTTCACATTTTTACTTGCTTCACCACAGGAAACTTTGACAAGGCTTGTATGCACCATTACAAAGTTAGTCCAAATTACCAATTGCTATAACACTAAACCCACATTTGCTGACTGCTGTGGCTGGCATGTATACCATTGGCCTCCCTCTGCAACAGGTATCGCTCAAAGTAAACTATTCATTATGTGCAGTGTACAACATAATGTCATATAGCATCCACTTGACCCCCAGGGGCCTGAGGTGGACCCCCAAAGGGTAGTGAGGGCTGACATTTCACTCTCAGGGGCAGATCCTCTGCCAGTGAAGGAACATGGGGTTGACAAATTGGCGCCAGTCACTTTAAGTGCCTTTTCAAATGCTTTATTGCAACAGAATAATGGGAAGAGAGGGTATAGGGCTTCAGACACCCACAGCATAAACAGACACAGACTACAGACTCACCAATCCCTTCAGACTTCCACAGTGCAGAATTATTAAAAGAACAGGCTGACACTGGGCAATAGAGCAAAGGCTGAATATGGATAATTATGAGATCTTCTATGGGAGAGACATTAGACTTGTTCCTGAGGTCCATATCAGCTCCTGGGACTCCCAACAGTCATAGGGCTCCTCTAAGGTTTAAAGAGAGGTCAAACGTTGTGACTGCATTAGGCATACAGGGTTATTTGAGTCTGTAGCTGAAGTTCAGAGGGCAATAAATATACACTGCTAAGACAGATAAGCAAATGCTTCTTGCTCACTGAGAGGGATCTGTGACCTGATGATATCGAGGTCTGACTTCAGCCCTTCTATTATGGAAACCTCACAGTTTAGGTTTCCTATTAGGCCCCCCTAATGGGGCCCTCTCCTACCCCAGGCCCCATAGAAGCCCGTGGATGTTATGGCTATTGTTACGCCACTGCATTAATGTCATAATTGCTTAAATGAAAACGATTTTCAGGTTAAATCCTGTTCACGTAGAAATAGAATGTTTCTTTATGCCCCAATTTCATCCCATGCCTTTACTTAGTGCCATGCTATCCTTAGGCCACACTGGCTTTGTACACCCAGCTTGTACGGCTGAAATCAGCTGTACAAGCCTGAAGTGAATAGCTGAACAGCGTTCGACTGACTTAACTTCAGGTCGGTTATTCACACAGCTGCCTTCGGCAGCTTTGTGAATAACCCTGTCAGTTGAAATACACATATGTGAACTTTATTATTGCCAAACGATTTGTACTTGTGTCAAACCACTTTTGTGTTTCATATGCCCCTGCTAGACAGCACAGCCAGGTGACACCACGGCCTTTGTTAGAGTAAAAGAATACAATGGAATCACCTTCCTTCCTGCAGTCTGCTGATTTGTAAATGAAGGAGCATGTACTCGCTCAGCACATGTGTAGTCTGAGTAGCTACTAGTGCTGACCCTCCTTTTCCCAGTCTGAGCGCTGTTATGCACAAAAGGAGGCCCATATAAAGACAGAAGCAGCTACCGATGTTTCATTGTATGTTATAGGGATGCATCGATACAAGCATCGGTATCGGCGGCGATACCGAGTATTTGCATGAGTACTTGTACTCGTGCAAATACTCCGATATCTAAAACGAGTACCTGTGTCCGCCATCTTCGACCGCCGCACACAGGACCGCATCTGCATTCATGCAAGATGGCCGCGAACTCCTCCTCCACGGGCGAACGGCCGAAAGCAGACTCCGCCTTCAATTCCTCAGTCCTCACTCCTGACTGGTGGGGAAGCCTGTCAATCATCCAATCGGCCAATCAGCGTGTGAAGTGGCCAGCATGGACAGATAACTAGGCTGTGACACGAGTGGATGAAGCAGACAGAGAAGACGGAGAAGAAGGTTAGCAGCACTGCTGGGGCTGGGCACAGGATGGCATAAAAAGTTATATACAGTATGTGCTCGAGTCCACACAGCGGGTACACGGACGGAGCCCCTGTTTTGCCATCCTTCCCCTCGTCCACTATTCTCCTCTCCCCCTTGAACGAGCAACTTCGGGCAGCAAACAAGCCATAATTGTGCAGGCACCCTGGGCATCTCGATCCTCCACCTCCGGGCAGCAAACCAGCCACCATCGGACAGACACCCCAGACCTCCCGATCCTGGCCGCCCCTCCTCTGGTCCCCGTAACTACATGTAAGTCCCAAAACCTTTTTTTCCTATAATGTCCTGCCCAGATAGTTAGCTTTCCATATGCCTTTGCGCCCATTGTGTGTTTTTGATTATATATGCCTGCCTGCCTGCTGTAATGCTATTAGGTTTATGAATGAAAAAAGAAATTCACTACTGCTTGCTATTTTTCTATCTAACTAAGCCTTGTATCCCCATAGTGGGTAAAAGGGATGAGGCAGAGCACATGTCCAGACCAGAACACTGTAGTGCATATGGTGTGGAACAGTTATATCTAATTCTGCATACCTGGCTGTATATTATAAATTTTTTAATGTATAATATACAGCCAGGTATGCAGAATTAGATATAGCTGTGACACACTACAGTGGGGCTGGGCACAGGATGGCAAAATAAAAGTTATATATGCCTGCCTGCTGTAATGCTATTAGCTTTATGTATGAAAAAAGAAATTCACTACTGCTATTGCTATTCTTCTAACTAAGCCTAACTAACTAACTTTTATTTTTTGACAGTCATGTTGTCTTTTGAGTTACAGTTCTTCATAATATTAAGAAACTGACCTAAAATCATTATTTTGTATTGCTTTTGAAAAAATGTGATCTGCCCCTTTAAGAAAAAGTATAGGTAATTGGTATCGGCGAGTACTTGAAAAAAAGTATCGGTACTCGTACTCGGTCCTAAAAAAGTGGTATCGGTGCATCCCTAGTATGTAATAATATGTTTAATTACTTTTGCACAGCTGCAATAAATTGTGTTTTTATGTGTGCCAATCTCCAGTTCAGAAAACAAACTCCCCTTGCAATGGGGCTCTTCCTGGAATGCAAGAATTAACTGCTCATTTTTGTCTAGGGGGCCTGTATAAAGAACTTTTACTTACCTGATCTCCATTCCTGCAGGTGGCAAGACTGGCACCCGCAGCCTGTTCCCTCCCCCCTCACTCTGGCGGTCAGAGGTTCGCTGATGTTATCACATCTAGTGCAGTGCCCATAGCCCTGCATTTTATGTGAAGGTGCCATGGCACAGTCCATGAGCTGGAGGAGGAGCAAGAACGCCAACTGGTGGGGAAGCCGGGATCAGGTGAATAAAAGTGATTTACTCTGGCCCTCTGAAATTTTTCCCCAGAGATAGATTTTAAAGTGTATCTGTATCTGTGTATCTGTATCGGTACCCAAAATGTTGTTTTTTCTAGTTTTAGACACAGTGGGGAAGGATTAGAACCCCTGTCAGATTTTTTCTGCTATCCAGGGCTCCACTAGAGAGATTTGCCTTACTTACTGTCCCAGGGCCAATCTTTTGCCCAGACAGGAAGTGAAGGGAACTCTCCAACAGCAACACAGACAGAAGTAAATCTTTTACTTAACGGTAGGGTAATAGTAGAACCAGTGTTAGTACTTTTCTTTTTATTGTTGTCTGTTTACCCATGCAGATTTTCGTACACTTCCTGAGTGATAAAACTTACTCCCTAGAACAGGAAGTAAGAGAAAATCACTCTAATGTAGCCATAACAACCTGACAGGAGTTCTAACCTTTCCCCACTCTATCCAAAACCAAAAAAAAGTGTTGCATTCTTACACTGGATTAGACAGCAGAAGAGGACCACAGAAAAAAAAACACGGCAGACCTGTCACTGATATTTCCAGCAGACAGACAAATACAATATGTTTTACTTTTTGCTGGAACTGCAGAGACTAGCTGAAACACTTAGAAAGTAATTTTTTTTCTTTGCTTTTGATAAGTGGTTTAGAAGTTTGTTTTGACACATTATTCAAAGGCTCAGACAATCCCTTCTTTTCTCTATGTTGCAGAGCTTGCCAGATGACTGCTGCTCACAAGGGAAACACCAGAAAGAGTGTCAGATAGGACTATATCTGCCTTTTATATACAAATTATATCATAAAGTCATATCATACTTGTCATAAAGTATGAAGCGGTATCTCCAGTTAGCAAGAAAGACTGTGAGAAAGTGAAGGGTTTACTTCTGTAGTGTGTTTGGCAATGATGCCAGAATTTTTGGACACAGACTGTATGAATCTTCTTAACTGGGTCACTTGGCTCACAGTTTTAAATCTGGTGAACTAAAACCCAACTGTTTGTAGCATGGAGATGTTGTGCAGTACGGAAAATACATGTGTTGTACAATATGTGATTCACTGTTTCCCTGAGAACAATGACCCATGAATGTCTGGCTTGATATAAATAAAGCCACAGATATAATGATTGCTGTCCAATCTAAAATTAATAATTATATTATGTCAATGGTGAACCTTAAGTTTATCTAAAGGACAAAACCCTTTATATATTTTAAAAGACGGGGAAGGGTTAAAACCCATGTCAGGTTTTAATTGCTTAGAGGGGAATTTATCAAATACGCAGCAGACAAAATCTGGAGCAGCTGTGCATGACAACCAATCAGCTTATCTCTCTCATTTTTAAATCTTAACTGAACAAACTGAAGATAGAAGCTGATTGGTTGCCATGCACAGTTGCTCCAGATTTTGTCTGTTCCAGTTTTGATAAATTCCCCCCTGTGTGTTTTTCCTTCTGAGGAGATTCATGCTCTCTATTGGCCCAGTGACCTCAATAACATGGACAGAAAATGAGAGAAAATTAAAAAATGTACCAGTTCTTACTGGAACAAGAGGTGAGGGGAAATCATCTAAGGGGTTATTCACTAAAGAGCCGAAGGATCCAGACGTAACTTCAGCTGAACCTTCGATTCTCTTCAGCCACTGGAGCCCTTCGGTTCAGTCGGACTGAAGGACTGCTGTACGGGCTATTCACAATAGCTCGTACAGCAGCCAACCTGGGGACGCTGACCTGTCATTAAACAAGAACAACTAGGCGGGGGCCGGCCGTGAATTCACGGCTGGCTCTGCCCAGTTGTTATTCATTGGCCGGGACCTGCTAGAAGACTCTAGCAGGTGCTGGCCAATAGGAAACAGTTGGGTGGAGCTAGCTGTCACTGCTCTGTTTTTCTTTTGCGGCATCTTTGCTGGCGTTTTTTGTTTATTCATTTAAATTTTTTATTTTCTTTAAACTATTTTAATTATTTTTTAATTTTCCTACATTTAAAAACAAATTTTAATTTAGTTTTTCTTTTTCTTAATTTATTTCACTTATTTTCTATTCTGCTCGGTACTTCAGAGGTACAGAGTAGAATAACGGCATTCGGCTATTCACTCACTGCCGTTCGGTTCCTATGAGAATGGCAGCCAATGTACGGCTGATTTTAGGCCTTGTTCACACCAAATGCAGACCAGATCTGCATGAGTTTCTGCACACGCAGTGCAGGGGGTGTGCCGCGTTTTTTGCCGTGTTTTTGATGCGTTCCGGGCCGTTTATGGTTAAAAAAAACCCCAACAAGGCCTTAGCCGATGTACGGCTGAAAGCAACCGTACAAGCCAGAAGTGAATAACAGAACAGTGTTTGGCTCACTTCTCTTCAACTGGGTTATTAACTCAGCTGCCTTCGGCAACTATGTGAATAACCCCCCTGATGTTGCCACTTGTCTAAAAGGGGCTTTTTGTTTATTTTACAGAGATTTGCATTCACTTCCTGTTACTCAGAACAGCAAGAAAGCTATTTTTCCTGCCAGACAGAATAAATCCTGACAGATATTTTAGCCCTTTCCTACTCATCTAAAATAACAATGATTTGGCTTTTGGCTTTTGATGGACACTGGATCTAGGTAAGCAAACATCTGCTGAGGGGGAGGATGGGGTAGTTTTGCTCAGGGTAAAGGGGCAAAAGGCACAAATGCATTTTGTTTTAACCACTTATATCACTTCTGCTTTCAACCTGTCATTCCTCTGGCTGTTGTAGCCAGAGAAGAAGCTGATGAAGCAGATCTCTGCTTCAACAGCTTCTTTGGGGTCCCTAGGTGACATTATGGGTCTAATAGACCCCTGATGTCTCTATAAAGAGGACCTGTCACTGTATATGTGCTATCACATAAGGGGGCTTGTTAGCCTCCTATGTGATAGCAATAAAGTTAAGTCATATATAAAAAAGTTTAAAAAACACAAAAATGTTTTTAAAGTACCTTCACCCCCGCACATACAAACTCAAACGTGCATCAGGTGCACCTACGTGCAAAAAAAGACCAATTGCGCCACACATGTTACATATCACTGCAAACGCTGAAGTGCGAGTAATAATTCTAGGGCCATTAATCACCGTTAACTCTAAATTGATGAGAGATAAAAGCTTTAAAGCATTGCATAAGGCCAATTTTGGGTATGGTAATTTTTTGGCGATTTTGCGGGCGCATGCAATTTTAATGCTTGACACCTTTGGTGTCTATTTACCCGCTGTAGAGTCCATGAACCCATCGCACTCCTGACCGCTTACTCCAAGAGAAGGACAAAAACGGGTGCTGCGGTGATCAACGGATGGCAGCCGTTACATACATACATACGTAGAAACAGGGAGGCCGGCACTCCAATTGCGATGCAAAGAAACGTCTATTTATTGATGTGGTGGAGCATATCATACAAATCCAACAAACGTTTCGGGTTCACGCAGGATCCCCTTCCTCAGGCAAAGACACGTCTTTGCCTGAGGAAGGGGGATCCTGTGTGACCCCGAAACGTTCATTGCATTTGTATGATATGCTGCACCACGTCAATATATTTACCCGCTGTGACCCCATCTTTTATATTTTACCCAAAAAGATGGGTAACAATAAATGTTTCAAAGCATAACTTAGGGAAACAGTTTTTCTTTTCAAAATGTTTGGTATTTTTTTCTTTGCATAGTAAAAAATAAAACCCCCAGTGGTGATTAAATACCACTGAAAGAAAGCTCTATCTATCCCCAAAAATTATATAAATGTAATTTCGGTACAGCTTTGCAAGACTGAATAAATGTCAGTCAAGTACCTCAGCGCTGAATACTAGAAAAAGGCCTGGACAGGAAGGGGGTTTAACACCCCGCTCTTCAAGTGGTTAAAGCACACTTATACTTGAGCACAGTATTATACACCAGTCAGTGCAAAACATGTAGCTGAAAGTAAAAATAAATGAATAATGTTAGAGGCAGAAGGAGAAAAGGAAATGTAGTTTTCAGTAACATAGCTAATAACAGACAAAGACTACTTTGTTCAAGTAGTTCTCTGTGTTTGCAATTCCTGTCACCATGTAGGATGTGTTAGTAAAGGACACTAAGAACTGGATCAAGCATTTGTTACTGCAATGTAACTGGACTCAATTCTTATTTCTAGGCTATACTCCTACATTTCCCCTTCTGTTATTGCATCTGTACAAAGAACTTTTGCTGAAGAATTGTAGATTTATTAAAACGGCAGATACTCTTACTGTATATAAATTGATTAAAAATGATTTGCTATTGCATCAAAAGCTGATTGCTGCACGGTATATATGGAACTTCAAAGTGACCTAACCTAGAAAATTTTGCTTTCATAGTATATTATTTCTGCCAGTTTTTCCTATGCGAAAAGCTACTCTGGGCAATTTCCCCACTGATGTTAGCATCACCTAGTATACTGTATTTAGAGATGCTCTTCCCCATTTGTAAAAGCTTTCCGCTGTTTTACTTTGAGGATAAATTAACATACCTGAACCTATCGATATTCATGGAAGAATGCCACACAAGGAAGATGCTTTGAAAATATTTTTTTTTTAGTTTAATTTTTGCTTCTGTTTTTTCTTTTTCCAATTTTTTTATCATTAAAAAAAAATTCAACTTTCCATTCTAAGCTTTTTTTAAATTTAGTAAACATGTAAATAATTGAAAAGCAGTTTCACAAGTCTTAATAAATAGGTCCCACATGCACATGTATTTCTGTCTCTGCTAATTATTTGTTATCTTCTCTTATTCTAAATATACCGTTTGTTAAAAAGGTAGGGTTAGCCTTTACATTTAATTTATTTTGTCTGTGTTTTCATGCTAAGTCATCCTGAATCTTTCTTAAATGGTAAAAACTAGTTTGGTATATAAAGTTAATAATATTTTTCAACATAATATTTTAAAGTTTAGAAGTAAAGACAATATGAGAACTTAGCAAGAACATATGGCACAACATTATATATTATTAGTCAACATCAGTCTGATCAAATTTAAGACTTAGGAGGGCAGCTAGGTACTGCATTTACAACATACATTTTCCCAGAACCTCTTTTTGCACAGAAACAGACTTATTGCACCATGTGGTATCGTCTTGTAAAACTTATTATCCTCAGCTTTCCTAGGATGTCACCAGAAAGCCTAGTAGAATCACCCTCTCCTAGGTACTGGCAGCAGAAATCGGGGTATAAGGTAAGTATATTTTGGATTTTTCTTCAAAAATATAATTTGTTTATATGCTACTCTAAATTTTTATCTAGGGAGCATGGGAGTGTAAAAGATAAGCAGACCTTAAATTTGAATGCAAGGTCTTGTAACATTTAAGATCCTCAGCTTTCCCAGGATGTCACCAGAAAGCCTAGCAGAGTCATCCTCTCCTAAGTACCGGAAGCAGAAACATGAGTATCAGGTAAGTATATTTTTGATTTTTCTTAAAACATTTTTTACATAGGGAGCATGAAAGTGTAAAAAATAAGTAGACCTTACATTTTAGTGCAAGGTCCACTTTAGGATTTTAGTTCTGTATGTAGTAGCTGTGTATTGATACGTTTATGGCAGTTATTGACATTGTGGTGTTTTAAGATGCTCCAAGAATGAATTTTATGGACCTAAATTTCCCATGTTAACAGGCAAACAGCAAACAGGCACATGGGACTGGAGTAGACTTTAAACATGGCACTGCAAATATAAACTAATAAACTTCTTCAATAAACCATGTAAGCAGCTAAGTACTAGGTGCGAAGTGCAGTAACCCACACAAATCATTCAGAATTTACTTTACTTCAGGCCAGTGTTAGATGGCTTTTGATTGGTTAACATGGTTACTGCCCTTTCCAGTTATTGCTCTGCTCCTTGCACTGATTAATGAAGAAGCCCATACAATGTTTATAATTGGAAGATCTAGTCTAGCTCCTTTACCCTCCTATGTCAGAGCACTGTGTTTATTACCATATTACATGCACATTCTAGCCCTAATAAATCATCTTTTCTGACTGATATCTCCTGCATAGTACATGCTGTAGTTTCCACTATCTAAACTGTTTTCAAGAAATGGGGAAAGCCTGGACAGAACACAAATTGAAGAAATTTTAAGTTCTCATTCATCAGAACATTACAGGTTTTCAAAGTGAGAGCTTTGTGGTTCTTTCTTTTTACCCTTTCTTTAAAGATCTACTATTCATTTACTGTAAAATTCTTAAACAGTTGCAATAAATTGTACATTTTAATATAATAATAATAACATTTTTAAATATGAATCATTAGAAATAAATATGTTTATTGCAGTTAAATTACTCAAAAAAACCTAAAACGACTAATTTTTCCATGAATATGCTGTTGACAATACTGTCCATTAGATGATAGATGTGGTTGTAATTGCTAGCATGTAAACAATAAAAAAAAGATGCAACGGGGCTTTTTGTGGTGTTCATGTACGGATGGTAAAATATTCATTTGAACGCAAACTGGACAAATTCCATAGTAAGGTTATCTACACTAAATATTTCTTAAAATACAATATTTATTAAAATTCCATGATTTGATAAATATACATAAAATCAAATAGAAAATAAATATCAGAAAGAATCCTAAACTCCCCCCTGGATCACATATGCACATTGAATCTATATCTGTAAAAAATTGCCAGGCTTTATCACTATCCATATTTCATTTTGCAATAATATTCCACTTTGCTTCAAGCTTATTGTAAGTGCTATGGATCCAGTCCCCGACGCATTTCGCCAAGCGGCTTCTTCAGGAAGTTTTGGGAGATCGTTTGTGACATTTCTCTATCAATCAAACATAAATTAATTTAACCCCAAAGTAAATACATAATTGAAACATCTGATTCTGATATAATAATATAAGATTAATACCAATCGTTCTGGCATATGGTGGTATCTGTCCTTTGATCCGGAGACAGATCCTCGCACCTCCAGGGAGCAGAGAGAGGAATAGGACACACATAGGTCTTATAACAATATAAGGTGCTCTTATATTGTATCTAAACAACTGCCCTATTGATACTTATAAATTGATTGACATACATGTATCCATATCTCTTTTTTGTCACTGCAAAGTGCAACTCCCAGCCTTTGCTAGGAAAACAATTCCACTTATTTAAATCAATTGTTAGTGCTATCAATAAATCTCGGGCAGATTAGAAAAACAGGAAAAAGCCACTTGATACATAAATTAATATATTGTATCTTACTAAGCTGTACACATACCATTGTGGCCAGGGACTGGACTGAGGTAAGCACACCACCCCACCATACGGAACACCCACCGGCATAAGCCCACTCTCTCCGAGCTAAATCCTTGCTGCACACCATCACATCGCACAATACCGGCGTGTGACGTGTGCGGCCAGGGCGGGCCAATGGTGCACGCATGTACCTGTCAAGGCACACATGAATGGGGGGTACTACCGCATCAGCATCAAGTACCCTCCAGATCGGCTAGCCATCTAAGAATGGAAATAATGTCAGCCGGGAGCATCAACTCCTCCCCGAAATGCGGGGAGAGGCGATGCCCAGCGTGCACCACGCCCCCGTTGTTGGAAAGAGGGGCCGACCCATTTAATATGGAGCCCTGGAAGTGAAGTCATCTCCAGACGCGCGGACACACACCACCAAAACCGGACCAAGTGGGCATAGATGCATCCAACATACATGCATACATAGTATAACATTCCAAATTCTTAGTAACCTATTAGATCGTTAGCTTAAGCATACTCGTGAAGCAAATATGGAATATCCAGATATCGTTTGAAAAAGCTATATATCAGGACAATACATTCACCAATGATCTCTATCATAAAAAAATATATATAATATATAGTAATCCACCTAGTGATATATTAGTGACTAAAAAAGTGAAAGGCCATATGAAAAAGCCAGAGTGTCTGTGTACACAAAATATTCAGTAGTGTGCTTAAATGCCTGTATTCAGAACAAACATACTATCTATAGACTCCATCTCCTACCAAATCAGAAATGTTGTTTTTAGGGGATACATCTTTTAATCTGGATATTTAGGGAATAGGTGAAACTTGCATTTCGCTTAATACACTAAATATCTTTGCTTCATGTACAGTAGTTCTCATGTAGGTGATAGACTCCCTGTATTTTCTGAATTTGCTCTCCATTCTAATAGTACAAAAAGCACAAAAGAATCAGTATTACTTTTTTTTTTACTTAACAACCCATAATGAATCCGTAATGAATCTTTTGAGATTTAACTTGTGAGCAAAAAAAAAATGAATGTGATCTCAAGTATGGTCAGATTTCATTTTGGTAAATTGTGCTGTCATTTATTTATACTGAATAGCAGCATTTGGAATAGCTAATGAATGAACTGCTGCCCGTAAGGTAGTGAGCCAGACAGACTTATTCTGTTTCCTTTCAAATGACTAAAACACATCCTCCATTATAAATATGAGATAATTGTGGAAAATGACATGTCAATAGATATTGTTACTGACAATTGTTCTTCCTAATGACTTTTTTCAGTAGTAAGTGTAGATAAGCATCCACGTTAAAATTGTAGCCTTTACTGTAAATGCATGTGACTTATTAAAGTTCCTTAAATAAGAAAAATGTGCTTTAGTCAAGTAGAAATTAAATTCTTATACCTTACCAAGTTCTCGCTTTGTTACGTAAATCTTGTACTTTTATGTACGTGTATAGATGCTCTTGCATGATTTAGACATTATCTAACAGTAACGGAATTTTGTATTAAAGTTTAACTGTTTACCAAAACGACATGCCTTTGGTAATAAATGCCCCAGTTGCCAGTGTGCTTACGTCAGCTCTCCGAACTTTCAAGCCATCAAATGGCTGGTGTCATAGCTAGTCAGATCTTCAGATCTAAGTAAAGACTAAGTTGGCGCTGTCTTCAGCTGTAAAGCATAGGATGGTTTAGTTTCGCTTTAAGAGCAAACAACTATTATTGGACATTTGATAACCACTTGCATGTAGTAACAAATTTGATAAAGACTGAGCCAAAGTTGACTTATCATGTATGACCAATTATATATACAGTAGGGATGAGCCGAACACCCCCCTGTTCGGTTCGTATTCAAACATTCGAATGGCCGAAATGTTCGAATACGAAATCGAACTCAATGCAAGTGTATGGGGGTGTACTGGCCCCCTTACCTCCGCTGCTGTCCCGGCCTCTGGTCCCCTGGTCCGTCCACTCGCTGTCCCGGCCTTCGGTCCCCTGGTCCGTCTGCTCGCTGTCCCGGCGGTCCGTCGGCTTTTCTCCTTCAGTCCGGCCGTGGCTCCTCTGCCCCGCCCCCCTGCCTCCACTTCGTCTGCAGGCTGGGAGCCATACCTTCAGGCCCCTCCTCCGCTGAGCCCTGATTGGGCAAAGTCTTGCACCTGACCTGTGGTCAGGTACAAGACTTTGCCCAATCAGAGCTTTAGTGGGCATTTTGTATTATGGAATGTACGCGGTCGAACAGACCGCGAAGATCCCATAAAGTTCGGCGCTTGTCGAGCGCTCGAACTGCCGATGTTCGATTCGAACTCATGTTCAAATCGAACACTCGTCCCATCCCTAATATACAGTAAAGACATGCTTTCTTCTTAAATATGGTTGTGTCTTTATTAGGCAACCTATTGAGTAACGTTGTATTTATTAGTTTAACAAATATCCTTCTGCACACCTGTTAAAGTTTCCCCACAGCCAAAATTTATTTTAGTTTTGGATAGAGTGGAGGGGGATTAGAAGACATGTCAGGTTTTTACTGCTGCCTGGGTCCCTGTTAGGGAAATGTACTCTCTCTGCTTGTGCTACTGACAACTGTCATCTTGACTGAAAGAGATGAAACAGGAATAGACGAGAAATCTTTTAATGGGGATATTTGTTTCTGTCACAACTGTCTAAGAGGGTATTTACATCACTTTGGAGAGAATGCCTCCTATTTTTTTTGTGTGTATACAGGACATGAAGTGAAGGGAAATTTTCCCAAAGGGACACAAAGGGCAATCCCCCTCCAAAAAAAAAACCTGACATATTTTTAAACATTTCCTACTGTATTCAAAATGAAAAAAAAAGGCTTTAGATATACTTTAAGTACTTCACAGCTCGCAAACGTGCATTGCTTGTCCTACTATGACTCTGCTGGATTCATGAACACAAGCTATCCAAGTAAGGATACGATATATGTATCGATATATTTATTGTATACGATAATACAATAAATCTAATTAGAGGTGCACTTTACAACTTTTGAAGGTTCTGACATCACATAAAACACAAATGGCGTTTAACAGTATATTACACAAGATGTGTTCACTTTCTCCACCTTAAAAATGTTACGGTGTCTGTATTCCAATTGTATAGAGTTCTGGTACTAGGCTAAGTGTTCACTGAACTTTACACTCACTGAACACAATTGTTCTGAGCAAACACCAAACTGAAGGCTTTGTTCAGAGTTGGACTCAAACTTTGGGGTCTATTCACGAAGCTGCCGAAGGATCTAGTCGTAAAGTACGGGGGGTGGGGAGGCCGCACACCCGCAGCTCCTGTAAGCTTGTATGTAAACAGCCATCGCTGGCTGTTGACATGCTCACAGTTTTCCCTCTCGTGTGCGCGCTGCACACAAGAGGGGGGAGGGGCAGGACGTCTTAAGACGCCCTCCCGCTCCTAGCAGACGTCCGTCCGGCCGTTCACAAACGCCCATGGACGGAAGGTGGTTAAAAAGAAAATTTAGATTACATACTGTACTGTTAAAGGTAATCTACAATGCTTTGGGGTCAGTTTAATCTTAATGTTATTTTTCATAGTTTACAATTTATTAAACTGATGCGTTTGGTTTTTATTCCTATATATACATTTTTTTCTTTGTTTTACAAAGAAACATTTGATACATGACAAAGGATTTCCAGAGCATTATGGATAACACAGCAATAGTTATCAGGCTGGCCCCTTTTCTAAACATTCGGTTGACCTCTCTTAAAAGAAATCACACCACAAGAAATATGTCATATTTACCTGTCAAAACCACTGTACAGTAACATATTTATTTTTTTGGTTACAATTATATGTCATTTTTTCCAATAACTAATTGTTATATTATATTATCAGTGTTACTTTACAATAACTAGAGTGTAGGTAATAATGGAAAATCTGCTAAACAGGCAATTAAGCATACCAAACCAAGCATTATTTGCTCCACTGAATGAATAACTACGTTACTCAGAATAATACTGAACTGGTAAGAAACGGTTTGATGGACATCTCCTTTGTTACATGACAGCCCATGGAGCTTGGGCTACCTATTTTTGGGGAAGGGTGGGGGAAGTGCAATGAACATCAGCTCAGAACATTATGCCCAGATTCACTACAACTTCTCACTAATGCAAATTAATTTCCTTGTTTCTAACCATAACATTTAGGAGGTAGAACTCATATATACTGTACCTTCAAACAGACCTGAAATACCACTTGTGTGATCCATTTACTTTCCACATTTTCAAGTGACAATCCCATGTGTATGGTTGCATATATACATATAAACAAAGTAATCAAGCAGGTTGGAAAACTGGTTGTCCAGTCATTATTGCTTGCCCAAACATAAGCCAGTAGCATTTCTCTGCTTCCTCTTTCCATAATGATTGGCTGAGCATTTATGTTTATGCTCCTATCGTGTTTCCCCGAAAATAAGACACTGTCTTATATTTTTTTTGGCTCAAAAAAACACAATGGGTCTTATTTTCGGGGTAGGTCTTATTTTTTTTTCATGTACAACAATCCAAAATTAATGCAAATCCAAATTAAATAATCCAAAATAGCAAAGTTAAGAGTATGGTGATCAGGGCAATCTGGGGTGCCGTACCTTTCCAAGAGCAATTTGGTAACCAATCGCTGGCCAGAATGAGTGAAGCGCGCTTTCACTATCGATTCCTCACAGGCGGAGTGTATTTGGTATCACTCCTGTGACAAGAGCCGGTGCTATAGAGGAGGCATCAGCTTATGTGGCTCTGCTCCCTCCGCTGCCGCCTCGCTTCCTCTAGCGCTGGCTTCATTGGCCCCTGCTGATTTTCTCCCGCGGCTCTGCAAGTTCCCCCTTATGCCACCACCGGCCCTGGGAATGGTCACAACTAGGTCTTATTTTCGGGGTAGGTCTTATATTTTAGCAATTCCCAAAAATAGAACTAGGTCTTATTTTTGGGGTAGGTCTTATTTTCGGGGAAACAGGGTAGTGGCTGGTGCATTCCCTTAGGGAGATCAGATTGTGCCACCTCCATCTGAAGCTTATTAGCAGTATAACTGCTTTTGACCACCCAAAGTTGAATTGACTAAACTGAATGCTAATATTATTTTGATGTGACTGCATTTCCTAGACAAGGAGTGTCTGTTTTACACTGATAGAATCAATATCTTGTCAGAGAGCTGGCATCTTTTCTCCAGAAGTGTTTATGGATGTTGCTGAAAATATTCCAGCCAATAATCTTTTTTGTAAAACATATCAACAAAATAAAGTGAGATGAGTTGTGATTTCGAGTGCCATGAAAATCAATGTATAATATAGTACCAGGAATTAGCAGAAAATAACAATCTACTTTCTGCAAGACAACAGAAGAAGAAGTGGTATTTTATAACTCTTTAACCAGTTGACATCCGCGGTGTTAAACCCCCTTCCCATCCAGGCCATTTTTCAGTATTCAGCGCTGCGGTACTTTAACTGACATTTATTCCGTCATGCAGCGCTGTACTGAAATGAATTTTATACCCTTTTTTGGGGACAGATAGAGCTTTCTTTTGGTGGTATTTATTCACCACTGGGGGTTTTATTTTTTTACTATATTAA
>NW_017306275.1:202087-213900 GCF_000935625.1 Nanorana parkeri
CCCGCTGATCGCCTATATGTGAAACACCCGGTACCGGGTGTTCGCATTGGACGGGTCTTTTCTGCCCGTGCGTGCCGTCCGTCCGTTTTTTTACTACGGGCGGACGGCAAGAGGTTAAAGTGCAAATGTACCATGTAAGAAAGACGTTTAAAGGCAAATTGACCAAATGCCGAAATGCCTACTTCATGCCTTGTATAGGTATTGCATTAACTCAGATAGATGTGTTTGACCTTAAACATCGCTGTCTGAAGTCAGATTGTGTGCTGCACAATCTGGTTGCTTGGAGGAGCACAAGCCAAAGTGCTAGAGCTTCCAGTGTAGAGACGGCATTGAACCTTGGAGAACGACAAAGCTGTCCCAAGAAAGGTAGCTGATGAAACTGTTGGTGCAAGGAGAGATAAGTAAAGCTGAATGCAGCAGGAATACTGCAGTGAATACCCTAGACATGTCTCATATTAACCTGGCTGGTCAAATCCCTCCAAACTAAACTGTGGCATGGGATACCTTCTACAGTGACAGAAAGGTGAATAAGGTCTATATCTATACATCCAGACAAGGAAGATGTTCTGAGTTTTTGCCACTGAAAGAGAAAAGTACACCTGCACATCACCTTTTTTACATATACCTGAAATGTTACTTTGTTTGAAGAGTGCTAAAAGGATGTAGGATGTGTTTTTGGACACCTGTCTATAGCCTGCTATGTTTGACTGACATTTGATGTTAATGTTGCACACCCTTTATTGTATTTTCTACTTGTTCCATATTTGCTGTATGTTTTGCTTTTATTTTCTGTTATATTTAGTAACCATCTTTTTTCCTTTTCTCAGTTTCTTATTTTGCTCTGTCCTTCAGGCACCGCTGCTTTTTCAGATTTCTCTGGTTGCCATGGAGTTGGTGTCCCTGTGTCTAATTACAAAATGGGTACTAAAATCAGTGAGGGTGTAACCACAAGCACATGACTTTACACTGTACAAATCACATAGACCTCAGGAGAGAAGCAAAGTATGCATATATTAATAAATTAACCTGTTGGTTTTTGAAGATGCAGACTCCAAGGCTGTAATCCTGATCGTGGCTTCATTACTCAGAGAGTCATTGGGTTGATTTACTAAATAGGCTGTTAACTTTGCAAGGGAATTTTCCCTTAGCTTGGTTAATAAGGTGAAGCTCTGCTGACTTCCATAATCATGTACAACCAAAATACTGTTTTTTCCTTGCATGTGGGTATTCTTTGCACAGTGAATTCCCTTCAACAGTGAGCAGCCTATTTGCCTTTAATAAATCAACCCCATTGACACAGAATGCTTGTCAAGTGGTAAAGATAGAACAAGGATGCCCCTCAACTTGCAAACTGGAAAACAGGTCAGCAATGACAGCTCCCATTGCTTAAAGTCACCTTTACATTTTCTTTGGATGTTAACTGAGGCAGAAAAAGCCCCTAAATGTATACCTAAGCTTATCTCATAAAAACAATGTACAGGGTTATTCACAAAAGAGTTTGGAGAAGGCAGGAAAAGTGAACAATCTAGCCCAAAATAGCTGATTTGGAAAAATTCTCCAATTCAGCTCACTTTCCAATTTATCTATGTTGTCCTAGATTGTTCACTTCTCCTGCCTTCTCCAAACTCTTCACCCTTTTGTGAGTAACCCTGTTACTCTTTTTAGGAATAGCAGTGCATTTCCTGGCATGTGACTGTGCCTGCAGCCTCGTAGCTGTATATCTGCAGTATTAGAGCTAAAGCACTTCTGCCTCTAAATGCCAGTCTCATGAGATTTGGAGTGAGATTTGGTGATACCACTGCTGTACTGCTTGCTAATGAGGAATCATTACCTCCTCTCCACCTCCCCTGATGCTTGTTATATATTGCCCTATCAGTAAATAAATTATCAGTCATTAGGGATTTAGAGCAGAGCTATGTTCCTCTGTCAAAATGGCTGCTACTACTTAGAGACACAATGCAAAAGAAAGCAAGGTAAGTCAGTAATGCGTAAAATATCATCTGTAGGTAGACCACAAACAATACTGGTGACTAATTCATTACCCTCTACCTGTCTTTTTTTTTTAGTTTCCAGGATTCAGTTCCTCTTTAAGCAAATGCATTTCAAATCCAAATGAAATATAGCCATGTAGCAGGAGTAGAAATATAATACATTGCTGTTGGATGCAGAGATAGGTTTAGTTGTTCTCTTCTTGCAATCCCAAAACTTTTTGATCTGGTCAGAGAAGATCAGGACCTGCAGATGAGAAGAAATTGAACCTTCTCTGTGTAGTTTTTAACTTTCCATGGAATCCTATTTTCCAGCTAATCATTACACTACTAAGTATGCAAATAAAACTGAATCTCAATTCTTCTAGCTAAGACGTTATATATAAAGCTCTGAACAAACTTCAACATGTTGGGACCTAACTTGGTGTATTTATGTAATTTGTTTGACTCTTTATATTGTCTGTATATAACTAGGGGAGGTAGGTAACCACCAATGGAAAATATCATATAAATATTTAATAACAAAATGTTACATTTATTTATTAATTAGACAAATGCTGTCAAATTTAATGTTTAAATCCTCAGGCTGATTATATGATGAATAGGGTTCACTTCCACTTCACATCTTTTTCCATTGCTTGGCAGTCTTCAGCACTGGTGTGACGATGTGAGTATTGGTCCCTGCTAGTGTTGACCCCCCCCCTCAGAGGGTGGATCCATGGTGCCCTTCACCCACAGTATAACCCCAAATATTTGTGGGTTGAACCCGGAAGAATAAAAAAAATCAAGCGGATCCAAAACAATTATTCACATTAAATATGAAGGATAAAAGGTCATTGGTGAGTTAGTAGTTAGAAATTTTGCAACATGGTCAGGTCAATATTTTATCTTCCACTAAGTATATTTTTCAGTTTTTGTGAAAATGAAAACTATTCTGACTCCGATCGTTGTGATAGCGAAATATATCCCTTGCTGAGACCTCTATGCCTGGCCTGTATAAGCAGATATACTCACTGCGGACAATCCTTGTCAGATAGCTGAACTCGTCAATACCGATTCATTCAAAAGAGGTGTTTATTCTTTAACATCAGGTTACAGCAGATGATAGGAACAGCAGTTGAACGGTTATAGTATTGTGCGGTCAGAAAATGATGCCTTTCCTCCGTACTGTGCAGATTACCTGTGTGTCCTTGTAACATGTGGCTCTTAACTGTGGCCATGACACAGGAAGTACTGCACACAGGAAGAAGGGAGGGGCATTCATAGACTGGAAATATGTCGTCACATGGGGAACAGAAATACAGAAAAGACATGTGTGATATCACAAAGGCCACTAGATGGCAGCATAGGATAACACATGGATTTAACTATGAGAAAATATATAGGCAAACACACTATGTAAAACTTCTATCTATACTAACTTCTACAACATATTCTATGCCCCATTGGGGCGGCACACTCCCCGTCTGGCATTGTAAATGTCACTATTTAAATCATGACGGTAGTTATGCAAATACAAATAAACAAAGTAATTTGTGCTGTCTTGAAGATCTGAAAGACAAAGAAACATGCATACAATGCAACAACAACAACTCTTAAAGTCCATAAACGTGAACTTGCAGCTGTCCTCTGGACCTGATTGCTGAATAGTCCTTCAAGCGCAGTAGGTCACTCCATGAGAGGCAAACTTGTAAAGTTCCATAGTGGTGAGACGGGATAGTCTCTTTGGCAGGCTGAAGGCACTTCAAATAAGTCAATCCCTGGATGTGCATGGTGCACGTAGGTACCTGAAGAACATGGGGCTCATGTAACTCCAGCTGCAAAGTCACCATGTGAAACAAGCACAGTTCCAATCTTCTGGGTGAGAAGAGTAGCTGGGGTTAGGATGGTTGTAGGCTCTGAATCTGCAATCCCATCACTCTTGATGAATGGATTCAGCTTGGCAGTTGTATGGATTTCAGGAATGTCCAGCTTCCATGGACACATTTTATCTCTGTGCTAGAGATGTTCTGTTCTGCATTGTGTAGTAGACTCAGCTGGTTTTGAGCAATGTCTTTTGCAGAAAGATGAGCTTGGTGTGATAGCAGTGTGGGGTATGGACTAACCTTGCAGCACTGCGGACAGGCCTTGTCCACTTGGTGAAGTGACAGTCCAGTTGTGATAGCGAAATATATCCCTTGCTGAGACCTCTATGCCTGGCCTGTATAAGCAGATATACTCACTGCGGACAATCCTCGTCAGATAGCTGAACTCGTCAATACCGATTCATTCAAAAGAGGTGTTTATTCTTTAACATCAGGTTACAGCAGATGATAGGAACAGCAGTTGAACGGTTATAGTATTGTGCGGTCAGAAAATGATGCCTTTCCTCCTTACTGTGCAGATTACCTGTGTGCCCTTGTTACATGTGGCTCTTAACTGTGGCCATGACACAGGAAGTACTGCACACAGGAAGAAGGGAGGGGCATACATAGACTGGAAATATGTCGTCACATGGGGAACAGAAATACAGAAAAGACATGTGTGATATCACAAAGGCCACTAGATGGCAGCATAGGATAACACATGGATTTAACTATGAGAAAATATATAGGCAAACACACTATGTAAAACTTCTATCTATACTAACTTCTACAACATATTCTATGCCCCATTGGGGCGGCACAAAAACTACCTTATTTAGGGCTCAATTCCCCCTCACCATGGAGAGCTATTAAAATAAATTGGTATTACAACATCAGTGCTTGACAAAGAATCTGCAGGTACCTCTCATTTTTCAGCAATACAGAAGAGCAAAACTTTAAGGAGAACTTGTGTTTTAAGCTATTTGCTTAATATCCCTCTTTAGTTCCCAGCATTGAGGATTGAGAGATGTGCAATGGATCATTCCCTTTCAATGCTTGTATGAGTATGGGACCTTCAAATAAGGCATCACATGTCTTTTAAGATGCTAGAGGGCATTAGATATTTTATAGAATTACCTGTGAGGCTCCATTAAGAATTATGACAATCTTTTTGTAGTTGGCTCACAACGGATATCCAATTTCTATCCTTTTATATGGGTACTGACAATCATCATTTGTCTTTTCTACTAATATTTTTCTGTATGTCTACAACCCAAACCAATATGTTGGAATATTTTTTTCAACTGACATAAGAAACAGATTATTTTACAAATAACTAAATTTTTATTTTCCTGCCTTACGTCCATTCACAAGCTCAGTATGTTCAAATCACTCCATCAGGAGCAAATAGTAATGAAACAGTGACTCTGCTGCATGAAAACCAATTACAAAGTTACTGCTAAAATCCAGTGGGAATTTGTATCATAAAATACATAAATACAAACTGACAGCCATATCTGTTAAACTGTGTTGTTTATCGAGACTTCCTCACCTGAGTGTTCTGTGATTGCTGTGTTATGTTTCTTTACAGCAATGAACATTAATGATGCCTGCATCTCCCTGTGAAGTGTGCATTATATTAAGCATCTTGTGTCTCCATTTGACATCAAAATTTGTTTTGTGTTCACATCATGATATACTATTCCGACCTGTGCCTGGTCTGCTGAAATAAAGAATAAGAGACATGGATATAAAACCCTTACTGTTTAACCCATCAACAGGATTTCCAGACTACATAAAAGAGTATCAAATGTTTTATGTATAAATCTTATTGTTCAGCTATAATTCAGAATATTTAAAGCAATTTATGATGTTAACAACAAGGCATTCTTGTTCTGTTTTACATTTAGACGTGCTGGCGTTGTTTTGTAGAGTCTTTTATATTACACTAATAACCCACATTTTTTCAAACCTGTCATCGTGGCATCAAATTCACACTGTTGTATCAGCACATTTTTTGCAGGAAACAAGGACAGAGTTTTTAGGCACTCACACAACCATCAATTTAGATATAACTAAATGCATTTGTTTATTAATTCTATCATAAAATATATAAAAGATTAATAAAATCATTTTGCCCATAATTGTTACATTGCCCATACATACACCTCCAAAAGCTTATTCAAAATACATAACCCAAGGTCTACTTTTATTGAAAGCTGATGCAAGTTGATGGAAAGTTGAAGAACAATGTATGGAGGGATATGAAAAGCTCAATGCGTTTTATGGTATTGACCACATCTTCAGGGTGTAAGAGAATCTCCTCGTATCTCTCCCGAGGACATAGACGGCGCCGCGCATGCGCAGTCCGCGCTCGTAACTCTACTTCCCCGGCGCATTCGCAGGACCCTACTTAAACCGTGAGCAAACAAATCTTCGGCGTCCTACTGTTGGTTACAGTGAACGCTGAAGATTCACACCCTGCAGCAGCTGACTACCCAAAACGGACTACCGTCACCTCCTACACATTCTCATGTGTCGACTTGTGCACGGCACCTCCTCCTCTCCATCCAGCTATCACCCGAGGGACTTTGCTTCTTACTTGGCTCTGGGAGACTTCACCCAGTGAGCGCCAAAACGCAAGTATCTTTGATTACTATCTGACTATATCAATCAGCAGAAAGCTCAATTTCTACTTTGTTTTGTGAGAGACTATTTCAATACTGCATGGTAGTGATCCATGCAAAACCAGTAAGAGGGGAGGCCTGCATGTTTCCTATTAGATTGTTTATCACCTGTGATTCATCTGCTCTGCACCTGTGATTACACTTGCTGAACTTACTCATCAATTAATTCATAACTATCATTGCTATTAGTGATTATTCCATACTAATGATTCAAGGGGGACACTTCACACTTCTCTCAGCCCTTCACAACACCTGGCTCTACCAGTGTATACTGCCATCTGTAGAACGCCCTCCTGGGGTTAACCACTTCCTTTCCCCTACCTCGGTTACATGATGTTAACAGTTCCACAACCATCTCTAAGTTGCTGAGAACTGAACCGCATACTGTGATCACCGAGACATACGTTGCTCCGCTGTTGCGATCTGAGTGTACCTGTGCAGGGAGTGTGACATAGGGCTTGACTTACAACGTCAATAACCACATCCACAAACTCCTCTAAATGGATGCTAGTGCCTCAGAACAGGTGGGCAAGCACCAGGACATATAATATAAACCACAGCCTCCTCGATTCCTAGCAAGTATTGAATATCTGTTACATTCTCTCCCAGTATTAGTATATACATATATATACATATATATGTATATATATACACCGTATTTTTCGTCTATAAGACGCCCCCATGTATAAGACGCCCCCAACTTTTCTTACCAAAAATTCAGAAATCAATATTTTAAATGATATTATGCATCACACTTACCTCTGAGCCAATCACTTTATTCAGCCTCTGTTGCATCACTGATTTCTTCATCACTTTTAGCTTCAAACATATCAGTTTCTTCAACTTCTGCTGCATCACTGCTGTCTGCTGAGTCACTGTCTATATATACAAGATCATCCTCAGTTCCGTCCATGGCATTGCTGATTCCACATTTCTTGAAGGACTTCACAATCACCTCTTGTTTGACACCATACCATGAGTTTAGAGAGTTTACAGGTTGTTTTTCACTTTCTGACATTTTTATGGTCACAGAATGCTCCGACATTATCGCTCTGGGCCCTGCCTACACGATCTCCCCAGCAACAGCTCACGTCAGGTTCAAAAGATTTATGACTGGAGGAGAACTGTTATCTTGTCTCTGCAATCCGTGAGGCTAGTTTGCAGTGTTATCAGCACTTTCAAAACCGCGGCCCCCGTGTATAAGACGCACATCTATTTTTAGATAAAGATTTTTATGAAAAAGTAGCGTCTTATACACGGAAAAATACGGTATATATCCCCACCACAACTGCATCTCAATAATGCTCAACATTCATAATTAAATACTCCTACCAGCGTATAGGTGAGTATCCCTCAAACAGGGGAAAGGAGAGGGGGGTGCCAAATTAAGTCATGCACCATGAGCAGAGGGCAAGGGTGTAGCCAACTCAAATCACTTGCTTGTCATAGGAATTTAGTATTCCCATAGAAGAGTTCCTATAAATATAGACACATTATGGCTTAAGTCATAGTATAGAGAAACTCCATACACCACCCCTAAATATAGCCAGCCCACATAGTAACTTACTCCGAGGTCACACTGCCCTTCTTCTAACCATAATCTTCACATGGAGCTCAGTGTCCCAGCCATGAAGTCCTGACCTAGCTCCCATCAGTAGCATGGCCGGCCATTATCTGGAGGGGCCGCTCTTATATATTCACCACCGCCGACTGGACCACCCCCAACACTAATGTGAGAGGAGGCACCATCGGCGGCATCCGCAAACCAAACAGTATCCCACTGTGCCTCCTACCCCCACCCTTCCCAACACCGCCCCCATCCAAAGGCCGACCAAAGGGCAAAATAGGGGGAGAGGAAGAAGGAAAAAGAGAAAGGGGGCAGATATAGCTCCGGACCCCTAAACAAAGGGAAAAGGGGTTTAATGGCGCACAGTGGTACAAGGGGATGGGGCCACATGGCGACACATCCCTCCAACACCCGCCCAACTACCAGGCACCAATCGTCAACCATCATTAACATGATATGTCCACACAATACATTACAGACATTTATACATTTGAAACAATGATAAATACAAAATCCAACAAAAATCCATAGTATATTAATATGAATAACATATGATAACAACATATTAATAGTAAGATTAATATGTTGTTACCATCTTACCTGCCTCACTCAGATAGATGTGGTCATGTATGCGTTTACGGAACTGTCTTTTGGGTTTCCCTATATAAAAACAGCCACATTTACATAGCACCTTATACACTATTCCAGTGGAACTATAATCAACCACATGATGAGGAACAAATCGTACCCCTCCAGGTAATATGGTGATCACCACATCATAAACGCAAAGCCATTGCCCACACATGCCTCATTTTTGTGTACCCTTTCTTCTTTCTGAGGTGTTCTTGCTTTGTGGAGGGTGATAGTGACTTGATACTTAAGTGTCCCTAAGTGATTTGGCCCATCTATAGGTAATCTCTGGGTAATCTTTAATATATTGGCATACAATGGGATCAGTAAATAAAATGTGTTTATGTAAGATTTGTTGAATCTGATAATGTTGCTTTGTGTATGTAGTAATCACTCTAGTCGTGTGAGCAGTATTTGTCACTGAGTATTGATAAAATAATTCCTGTCTCATCTTGACTAAAGCCTTACTATACACTTTAAAAAAAATAGTTTTACTATACCCTCGTACAAGCAGTCGTTTTTGTAACATTCCTGCTTGTTGTTTAAACTCCTCTGTGCTAGTGCAGTTTCTCCTCAGTCTTAGGTATTGAGAGCATGGTATGCTGTTTTTCAAAGCAATGGGTTTTAACTGATAGGATATAATATAGTGTTCCTGGATGTAGGTTTCCGGTACAATGTAGTAAGTAGAGTAACATCTGATTGTTTACCAATCAGCACATCCAGGAAACAAATCTGTTACTGGTCAAAATTGTGAGTCAATTTGAGATTGTATGCATTTGTATGTAGTTGTTTAACAAATGCATGCAGTTGTTCAGTCGTCCCTGACCAGATGATAAACACGTCATCAATATATCTGTACCACATAACAGATATTGAGAGAATGACTCATCTCCAAACAGTTCCTGCTCCCACCCCCCCAGTACAGGTTGGCGTACGAGGGAGCACGGCATGGCCCCGTACCCACCCCCTGTACCTGGAGGTAGTGGGAGCCATTAAATGTAAAAATGTTCGAAGTGAGTATATGGTGTAGTAGTTGTAGTAGGAACTTGTTGAAAGTCCAAGTAGATTTCTCTTGGATATTTAGAAAAGTACCCACGACCTCAAGGCCCTTTTGATGGGGAATGCTCGAGTATAGAGCCTCTACATCAATGACTGTTAAAACAATATCAGGTGAAACAGACACCCCATCAAGAGCCTTAAGCAATTCAATAGTATCTTTTAGGTATGAAGGAAGTATGGTTACATTGACCTGTAAAAAGTGGCCAACAAATGTACTTGCCTGCTCTGTCAAGGAGCCAATCCCAGAAACTATTGTTCTTCTGGGTGGGTTTGAAAGTGATTTATGTGTTTTGGAGAGACAATAAAATGTAGGGGTCCGGGGGTTAGTCATATTGATGAAGTCCTATGTATCTTTGTCAATCAATCCATCCCTCAAAGCGTCCCCCAAAATGGTTCTAAATTATGCCTCACATTGTTGCTGGTAATCACTTGTTATAACACTATACCAATCACTATTGGTCAAAATGGTTTTACACATCTCAATATATTGTTCGTGATTCATTATCACTATATTGCCCCCCTTGTCTGATGGTTTGATTACCAACTCAGCATTGCACAATTCCTCCCTTTGTACCCATGTCAAATTTGAAGCTGAGTATGAGCTAGTTTACCTTAACTAGCTAATTAACTTAGTTACTTGCAGGGCCGGATTCCCCACAAGGCCACCGAGGCCAGGCCTCGTGGCAGCAGGGAGCAGAGGGGCGGCACGGGCTCCATAAGAGGAGGGAGGTAGAGTTGGCTCTCCTGTACAGCAGCAGGTCCCAGTGCCAGATGGCCACTACAGCGATTTTTTTACTTAAGTCCCCTCTGTCCCTTCCCCTGCTCAACTGACAGCAGGAGAGTGGGGACTATTTTTTCTAATTCGGCTGCCGCGGAAGAACACAGAGAGCTGCGGCAGCCGATCATTAAGTTTTAGTTCCGGCTGCCTACAGTGCAGAGTAGTCTCCACCCCCTCCCTTCCCCACACACACAGCGTGCAGTGATCTCTTAGAGGTAAAGTGCTTTGGTTCCCCTAGATGGCAGCACTGTTGCAGGAGATGGTGACAGAGCAGCAACGAGCAAGGACTTTTTTTTTCTTCTTTCTACAGAAAGTTTTTATTTGACAGGATACAGAAGACACTGGACCAGATACAGACAGTAGATGGATTTCTTCTATGGACAGACATCTGGATAATACAAGGTATGTGGCAGGGAGTGAGGCATAGGAGGAGGATGGGTCTGGCAATTAAATACACACTGGAGACAATACACAAACTGGTAGCACGTTAGCACACTCACACATTTCTGGGAGGGTTTTCTTCCTTGCCCATTTTGGCAGGACTGTCTTCCTCTTCAGAACTTTCCTCTTCATCTTTTTCCATTTTCTTCTTTTTTGCCTGTCCTGCCTTGTTGGAAGCTGCTGGCCTTTTACAGGTTTTGGAGGAGATTCTGGATCTTCTTCCTCTTCAACCTTCAAGCAGAGCGGCGGCAGCGGTGTGTAATCCTCCGACGCCCTGAAATAAAGTTCCGGGCGCCAGGCGGTAATTTGCGCTTTCTACATTTAGTCCTGCTTTGGGAAGGCAAGACTAAATGTAGTGGGGGGAAGCCGCTTGTTCGTTTACAAGTGATCGCCGCAATTACTTGTAAAATGTGTGCAGCCAGTCCTTCCCCTCCCCCAGTGCTGTGCTGGAACTCCTGTATTGGAGGTGACAGGTTTAATAAAGAGAACCTGTCACCTCCAAAGGCTATCACACAGGCTTGTTAGCTAGCTCCTGTGTGATAGCAATAAAGGTAAGTGAAAAAATATTTTTATAAAAATTCAAAAAAATTATGAGAAATAATAATTAAATGAAAAAAATAAAAAGGTGATTAAAAAGTAGAAAATAATAAGAAAAAAATGATGAAAAAATAAGAAAATAATAATAAAAAATAAAAAAAGTAAACGATAAGCTAAAAATGTAAAAAATAACATAAAAAAGTGATAATAAAGTAAAGAAACAATAAAAAAATAAAAACTAACCCTGCCGCCCCTGCCATCCGGTTGCCATTCTCCTTTGAT
>NW_017306275.1:214042-215102 GCF_000935625.1 Nanorana parkeri
TAGGGATCTCTTAGGGAAGGTGTAATGTGCCTTGGTTCCCCTAGATGGCAGCACTGTTGCAGGAGATGGTGACAGAGCAGCAACGAGCAAGGACTTTTTTTTTCTTCTTTCTACAGAAAGTTTTTATTTGACAGGATACAGAAGACACTGGACCAGATACAGACAGTAGATGGATTTCTTCTATGGACAGACATCTGGATAATACAAGGTATGTGGCAGGGAGTGAGGCATAGGAGGAGGATGGGTCTGGCAATTAAATACACACTGGAGACAATACACAAACTGGTAGCACGTTAGCACACTCACACATTTCTGGGAGGGTTTTCTTCCTTGCCCATTTTGGCAGGACTGTCTTCCTCTTCAGAACTTTCCTCTTCATCTTTTTCCATTTTCTTCTTTTTTGCCTGTCCTGCCTTGTTGGAAGCTGCTGGCCTTTTACAGGTTTTGGAGGAGATTCTGGATCTTCTTCCTCTTCAACCTTCAAGCAGAGCGGCGGCAGCGGTGTGTAATCCTCCGACGCCCTGAAATAAAGTTCCGGGCGCCAGGCGGTAATTTGCGCTTTCTACATTTAGTCCTGCTTTGGGAAGGCAAGACTAAATGTAGTGGGGGGAAGCCGCTTGTTCGTTTACAAGTGATCGCCGCAATTACTTGTAAAATGTGTGCAGCCAGTCCTTCCCCTCCCCCAGTGCTGTGCTGGAACTCCTGTATTGGAGGTGACAGGTTTAATAAAGAGAACCTGTCACCTCCAAAGGCTATCACACAGGCTTGTTAGCTAGCTCCTGTGTGATAGCAATAAAGGTAAGTGAAAAAATATTTTTATAAAAATTCAAAAAAATTATGAGAAATAATAATTAAATGAAAAAAATAAAAAGGTGATTAAAAAGTAGAAAATAATAAGAAAAAAATGATGAAAAAATAAGAAAATAATAATAAAAAATAAAAAAAGTAAACGATAAGCTAAAAATGTAAAAAATAACATAAAAAAGTGATAATAAAGTAAAGAAACAATAAAAAAATAAAAACTAACCCTGCCGCCCCTGCCATCCGGTTGCCATTCTCC
>NW_017306275.1:215357-235436 GCF_000935625.1 Nanorana parkeri
GGGGGGGGTTGGCGGGGAGGGGGGTGCATTGTGGAACCCGGCCTTGGGGCGGCAGGGAGAGTAAATCCAGCCCTGGTTACTTGTGCCAGAAAGGTCCCTATATTCGGGTTAGTGTTTAAAGACATTTGTTAGACTTCTTTTTAAAAGGGTGTGAAGGGTCCACCTTCCCCTCCATGGGCATCCCAACGTCTATAGGGTTATTTCAAAATTCCTTTAGCAAGTCATTGCAAGCAGTTTCAGAACCCTCATCCAATAACTGGATAAGACATTTAAGTGTGCAGGAATCACTCATGTTATACGTTTTCCAATGCTCAGGAACAGAATGACGCTGCACGCGTGTTTGAGATTGATGGCATATATTTTATTGTGAAGTATCAACACAGCTTTATCTTTTTGACAGTGTTAATTAAAACAGTAAAAACAATTTCCATTTTATTCTTTTAAAAAGCCACATGGCATGATTACGTTAGCTATAGATATGAGATGGGGCCCGGATATGATGAAGCAATGTTTGTCTATTCAATCATTACATAACTATTTAAAACCTATTGCTCTGGTGTCTATCTTTATTTAACAGTGGACAGTTTCTATTTCAGCAAAACAATAACGGTCAACCTACAAAAATTATATGGTTGGCTGATTATTCCTTAAGAACAACTAGTTGGCTAATGTGAGATTGGAGTTGCCTTTTTACTGGTTTGACTATAATTGGAAGGACCAGGTGAGGATCATTTATGTTGGTGGGCACTTTCAGACATCATTAGGTCCATGAAAATAAGAATAAACATTCTTAAAGGGATGTAAACATTATTTCTTGTGTATAGCTAGCAGTAGTTAGTCACATTAAACTGGACTGTAATGTTAAATACATGTTATCCTTATCCAAGTGGCTTCCTCAGTTCTAATGAACATCAGGAACTTCACCATGACCTGGATTACCGAGAACCTTCAGTCATATCTGAAAGTGGACTTTTACCCCTTTTCACTAAAAATCAAATCAGTATGCTGATATGAAATTATCTTACATTCATTAGCTAAACAACAATATTTTTATTTTACTTACAATTTCTTTTTTTTTTCTACTTCTTGGTCCACTTTGGCTCACCTGATTTAATCTGTGCACTAGCATTCCTTCCTGGGAATATTACATCAGCAGAGCATTGCTGGAAAATCTCATCTGTAATCTCATGAGATCTCAGGGAAAGGCATTTTCCTCCCCCGAGATGATGTGTATGGTCACATATCATAGTCACATGCGGCAGAACTCCAGGAAGTAAAGGGAGATATAGCAATCTACCCTTAGTTAAATGGCCACTGTCTGGAGACTGGGGAAGACAAGAAAAATAAGGTATGCAAAGAATAAAAATTCTGCAATTATTTAGAAGTATCTGTTTGTAGATTGTCATTATTAAACATTTCTAAAGGTGCCTTTGTTGTTATTTTGAAGATATGGGTAAAGTCCCTCTTTAAGTAGTATGTTATACAGAATAACTTGCTGATTTTAAATTAACTTTTTTTTATTTCACTGGTAACAGAACCTGCACTTAGCATGTTTGTAGTCTGCCAGAGGACTGTGAGCAGATAGTAACAAGGTTTACCTTTGGATGGAATTGTGCTAATTGCTAATGGCTGTTTCAATGGAAGCTACAGAAACAGAATGTTGTTGACGACTAGGGATTTAAGGTCAAAAATTCTCTTTTTACAATATTTCAGCACAATTCCCCACCCGTTGATTTCAATGCTTTTGCCTGAAAATATCCAAAGCAAAAGTTCTAATTTCTATAGATAATTGAGAAATTATGCCTAATACAGCTTCAAAGTGGACCTTTACCCCCTTTCACTAAAAATCCCATTAGCATGCAGCTCTGCATAATAATATGAAATCATCTTACATACATTAGTTAAACAAACATATTTTTATTTTACTTACAAGTACAATTTTTCTACTTTCTGGTCCTTTTTGGCACAAGTGATGTAATTCTGACCAAGTGTTGCATCCTGGGAAGGTTACATCAGCAGAGCATTGTTGCGAAATTTCATTTGTATTCTCACGGCAAAGGCATTTTCCTCCCCTGAGATGATGTGCATGGTCACATGTCCTAGTTACATGTGCCAGAGTTCCAGGAATTAAAGGGAGATATAGCGATCTGCCTTTAGTAAAAATGGCCACTGTGAGAAGCATGAGGAGGAAAAGAAAAATAAGGTATGCAAAGAATAAAAAGCCGGCAATTATCTACAATAATCTGTTTCCAGATTGCCATTACTAAACACAAGGTGTATTTGTTGTAATTTCATATGGGTAACGTTCTTCTTCAAGCAAAATGACAGGGCTGTCTGCATATAAAAACATATCATCCACATACAGTCTGATAATTTTATCAATAGTATATTTTTATAGGCCCTGTTTCTTAGAGGAGAGCCTCTATGCTGCTGGGTTTACTGGCTTCTGTGTACAAGAAAGGGTATAATGAGCACTTTCGCTCATGGCCAATTGAAACTTATTGATTTACAACTGTTAGAAAATGTTTTACTTGCAGTATCTAAGGGGGTTATTCACGAAGGAGCCAAAGGATCCAGTCATAGTTTCGGCTGATCCTTCAGCTCTCTTCGGCCGCCAGAACACTTCGGTTCACACAAACCGAAGGGCTGCTGTTCGGCTATTCACTGTAGCCCGTACAGCTGCCGAAGGCAACCGAGCGGCTCAGCCGAGAGGAAGGCACATGCTTCGGCTCGACTGAGCTGAAGTGACAGCAGAAGCGGGGCGAGCAGCCTGCTGAAAGCCAGCATTTCCCCCCCGCAAATGACAGCTGGGCGGAGCCAGCCAGGATCTCACGGCTGGCTTCGCCCAGTTGTAATGATAGATCAGCATCCCCAAATGACCTGGGGATGCTTAACTGTCATTAAACAATAACAACTGGGCAGAGCTGGCCGTGACATCACACCAGTTGTTATTTATTGGATGCTACCTGCTAGAAGACTCTACCAGGTGACGGCCAATAGGAAACAGTTGGGCGGAGCTCGCTGTCACTGCTAGCTCTGCCCAATTGTTTTATTATTTTTTTTTCTTTTTTAAAAATCTTTCTTTTTTTCTTTTATTATTTCTTTAAATTTTTTTTATGTTTTCAACTTTTATTTTTTTACCACAGAGGTATCGAGCAGATCAGCCGGCGGCATTTGGCTATTCACTCACTGCCATTCAGCCCCTATGAGAATAGGGGCAGACGGCAGCGAGTGAGCAGCTGGAGCTTCGGCTCACCCAATCCAGATGTTGGATCAGCAGAGTTGAAGTCCTTCAACTCTGAGCCGAAGTGCAGCCGAAGGCAGCCGATGTACGGCTGAAATCAGCCGAACAAGCCAGAAGTGAATAGCTGAACGTAGTTCGCTCACTTCACTTCGGATGGGTTATTCACTCGGCTGCCTTTGACAGCTGAGTGAATAACCCTTTAATTTTTAAATATTTTATGAATCAGTCACCAAACCTATGCAAAGTGCCCCACAAATTTGGCTACTCTAAAGAGTCCATAGTGGGAAGCTATATTTGCGCTTAATCTTTGGGTGTAAATATAAGTAGACCTAAAAGGTATAAAGAATGTTTGGTCTGCATATGCTATGGTTGTCATGACTTAGTTTAGTTTTAAAGCTAAGACTTTTGCTAGTATATTAACATGATTCTTTATCAATGATATAGGGCAGTACAATTCTACCACTACACCTCTGTGAGTGACTGGGGAAGCTCTTCAATAAGATACACTACTAACAAATATTTATGTAAAATCTTGGCAAGATGGTCATTATTCTGTTTGGAAAGCTCTATAAGGAGCCCATCTAGTGGACCTTCAACCATGAATGATGCTGTGGCTTGTCTGCTGTTTTGATAAGAGCATTCAACAAAGCAATTTGTGTCACCATAGAACAACTCAAGTAACTGTAGCTGTGACTGGAAATGAAATGCCTGTTTTTCTATGTATTGTTTGAGCTGTGTGGAACAGTGCTACAGTATCCTGTGGTTTTATGAATACTGTAGTAACCCTAGTGCTGACCTTATATTAAGTTCAACTGGTGGAAACTAACTTTCTTTCGACATTAGAACCAGCATGTGTGCACACCTTATACTGTGTTTATATAGACTGCGTTTAGAGAAAAGATAAGGTCGTTGTCTGTTGTCATAGCAACTTATCTCGGGTTGAGGGGTTGAACACAGATATAGCCTTTACCATCCAAATCCATAGGCTCACATCAATATGCTTATTCGAATATCTAATAGTGTTTAAACGGTGTGAAATATTTTGGACATATTAATGTTAATAGTTTTTTTCCCTTCCTCCTCCTTCCCCTTTCTTATTATTTTCTTCCTTTTTCTGTTCATCACCGTCTTGCATTCAGCCTTCCCACACTGCTATGTTGTCATAATGTTGTAATATAACAATGACTTGTGTGTCAGGGCCAAGTCTTTTCTAGATAGAATATTGCGGGTTAGGGTGTAATAAGAATATGCCTTAGCATCTTCTTGGAGATTTGAGATTTTAAGGCAGGTTGAAATTTGGTGGCTGAGAAACTTCTCAGCAACTATAATTGTTTTTAACCTTAGGATTTTTGTATAGGAGAGGCTGTTAGGAATCTGCAGTGATTGTATTTGGGAATATCTCCCCTAATTACAGCTAAGGGTTCCCATATCACCTGATAACCAATAGAATAAAATATTTGGGCTGAAGTAAACTTTAAAACTTCCTCTAAAGCTTAGCTTAAGAAAATGTTAATCCAGTAAGATTCCATGATCTAAAATAATGTTTTGTATATTTGAGTGGAATTTCTTTTACAAATTGATTTCTTACAGTTCCTACTGTATTATGCCTTCTAAATTAATATAGTTTTTCACTGTCACCATGTGAACTGTGCATTGTCTGTTAAGATTGGAAACTGGCACTTTAGATTAGGTGTGTGATATTTTCTCTAAACAAATATAGAACTTGCTGAAAAAATAGCAGACAATGATGATCGGAAATGTAAATAACTTCAGACAGATGTGTTTATCAAATGAATGAATAAATGAATTAATTAATTTACTGATATATTTTTAAGGTTGAAGTGTATGTAAACCCAAAATAATTTTTTTAGTATGTTTGCCAACATATGCCAACATGCTCCACCACATAAGGTTTTATCAAGCGAGTACCTTTTTATTTTAGGAAGTTTCCATTTCCTTACCTGGAAATTGCATAGTTTCCTACCTGGAGACGCTGCTAGCAGTAGCTTCCTGTTTTAGGCTGTCAATGTTAAGCCAGCACTTCTTAAGCTTTGTGTTTGCACTCCTATTGCTGGAGGTTGGGTTGTCTTTCAGGTCTGCACATGCCTCTCCTATCAGTACTTAGAACAGAACCCCAGCAAAAAATAACAAGATACCGGTAACAATAAAAAGCCCATTAAAAATAAAATAACAAACCAGCTTTTGCTGCAGTATTTACATTCAGTCCAGAGATTTCCTCTGTAGTACTATTTTCCTGCCACTAGATGTCCTTGGTCCAATGCTTAGCATCATTCAGACTACTTTCTTTGAACCCAGGTCATCCTGAACCTACCCCAACCTTTGACTGGACAGGTAAAGAAGAATCAGCACAGAACTTAGCTCAAAATGCTGTCATTCTGCTTTCTCTTGCAATCAGCATGCTTCTTTTCAACATATGATCGAATTTGCTCCTTCTACTGCTTCTTCCTCCAACACTCCAGCCCTGTTGTACAGGGACTGTAAGAGGCTGATATCAGGTGAAATTCAGGTACTTACCCTGCATGCTGCAAAATAAATGTAGTGCTGCAATAATGCCTACAGAGCTGCATTAATGTGTGCCTTTTATATCTACCTGGAGTTCACCTTAAAGACATTATTCTTTTTGAAGACTTACTCCTATCATGTGAGTCTCCCTGATGTTTGTGTACAGGTACAAGGAGTTTTGACAGCAATAGTCAGATAGTGTCAGGTTCAGCTGTCTTTTGACATCTCCAAACTTTAAGCGACACCGAACTCTTCCAGTTGCCTCTCTGCTACCATGGAAGTATTCTGTCTGCTGCCATGGAAGTATTCTGAGTATACACTGTTACATATGTTTATTATCTGTTGATCCTGCCAGTAGATTTGATGATTTTCCCCTTTAAAGGGCCAATCTGTCAAGCAAAACTGACAGTTATAGGGGTTGGAGCAAACTGTGTAATAGTTCTGAGTGTGCTTGGAATGGTCAGCTCTTATTTATCTGGTTTTGACCTGCTTTCAAAAAGGCAAAATCCCTTTTGCTGTAACTACTTAAAAAGCAGCTGAGTTTAGGCTTTAATTTGTCTCCTTTTAAATGTCCATTTAAACCTATATTTCCATATAAGACTCTCCTCCCCACAGGGTGACAACGCTGTGATTTCACTGCAAAATGAGAGCATTGTCACCCTGTTAAATGAAAAATAATAGATCTGTTGGCAGGATCAACAGGTATTAAATGTTATGGGGGAAGGGACAGGGGGTCACAGGTAAACAAAAAAAAAACTGCTGTGTTAATGCTATGACAGACTGCATGTGTAATTTTTTATTTTGGCCCCATTCACACTGAATCCATTGCATTGTGTTACGATCCATTTTTCAATGGATGGTAACTCAAGGGCAGCAAAACATGAATTAGCGTGAATGGGACAGTTCACACCAGTGCATTGCAATGCTGTCCATTGCGCTGAAAAGAGTAGAGCATGCTCTATTTTGTGTTTGGAGCAATGCAACACAACACTGCAAACATGCTTGCTAGCACAACCCATCACAAGCTTTAGTGAAATATTTCCACTCTGGACTTGTCACTTCAAATAAAGCTTGACCAAAAAAGACAAAACCCCAAAAGCCTAAAAATCACAACACAAAGGATTGTATCGTACATAAATCTGAAGGTACAATCATAAGGCAACGAACCCTCCGTTGCGATTACCTTGCGATTTTGGCGTGAATGGAGCCTTAAGAGGCAGAGCACAATTGCGTATCTCCTAATAACTGAAAAATAAAAAGGGTAGTGTTATTTTTCCATGAATGCATTGTTTTACATTCTAATACACAATTATATTGTTTTGTTTCATTCAGGTTTTCAATTACTAGCACACTGAAAGCTGATCAGATGGCAGTCATGTAGATGTGCAAATCTCTCGTCTCCCTGCTGTGTCATAAAAATTGCATTTTAAGTCTGGGATTATTCCGGGTAATATAATTCCACAATGCTTAATTCTGTAAAAAAAAGTTTGCCATATTAAAAATCCTGTTGCTTAGGAAACAGCACAGTGTAATAGGAAAATTTGAATATAGCACTCTTTCTTTCTGAAAGCTTTCCATGTAATAGAAATGATCTAGTATGTCATGTTCCCTTATTTCCCAGGACAAGGATACAAATTTATTCTTATGAATGATAATTGCTATGCAGGAAAGGCAGCTGGTAAATTAGTAACTTAATACAACAAATGCTAAGATAATATTAATATGAGAGGCACTGGCTGGCAGGATTGTGGACAGTGTATTTGTGTCACCTGGGTTTCTCACCTCACATGGTGAGGGGCTCTATGATTTATGGCTGATGTGGAGAACATAAACCTTTAGTTTTCTCAGAATCTTAATAAGTTCTGTTCTGGGTCTTGGAGCCTGAGTAGATCTTTGGTTGGGAAAAGCCTCCATTGCTAGATCTACAGTATATCTTACCTGGTAGCCAGACCTCATTATAAGTTTGTAATAAACTTACCTGGCCATGCTCCGGGATCAGCTTCCAACGCCGCCTACTCCCGTGGCGTCACGCTGCTGCTCCTCCCTCAACCCGGCTGTCTGAAGAAATCTGCAGCTTGTGAAATGCTCATTGTCTAGGCAATGTAATGGATGCTGAGCATTTGCCTGCACACAGCCTACTGCTCTCTGTCCTGAATTATCTAGACTGAGGTTCATCTGAGCACACCTCCATTTCCCCTGACTGCAAGTGCCCAGTAACCCCTTAGCCGCCGGGACTGTGCAAGATCAGAGTTTGATCCTCAGCTCACTGGACCTTCCAGCACAGTGTACCACCATTACTCTGCTTCTCAGATTGCAATACAACCTAGCAATCCTCGTCCTCCTGGACCCACTGTAGCTGATTCCTCCACTCTCATCTATGGAACACTTCCACCCTCTCCAGATCAGCTAACCACAAGTATTCCTTCAGCTATTAAGTTGCTTGTTGCTATTAGTCCACTATATGCTGTTTTATGCTATGGACTTGCTGTGCAAAACCCTCCTGCATAGAAACTGTGCTTGCTGCCTTGTTAAAGAAAATGCAGGACAAACCTGTTTCTGCTGTTCCTGGGTGTTCCTGTCTTATGCATGGTTTACCACTGTCAATACCAGTTGAGCCTGCCCCCTTTCCAACTAAAATAGTATTATTATTTTATACCCTAAAGTGGTTTTAAGGATATTTGAAGTCAAGAAAGAGTTGTCTGGTGAAGGTTGTAACAGATGGACATACATAGACAGGTATTAGCAGACCCAAAGTGTAATGGTGGGCACTGACTCTAACAAAAGTACTGACATTTATTGCGGCATAAGCATACTTGTCTGAATTCTCTGGTACTATGCTCTTCATGGTACATCAAACCATACCTACCTCAGAAAGCTCTGCCCACTTTTGGATGGCTGTTCACAAGTGAGTGGGGTCACATAAGGTTACAAATAGGAATGCTCAAGTGGTGGGAATATATGAGACCAGACTTGACATGAGTTAGGATTTGATATAAAATGTATTTATTTATATAACGCTGACAACTTATGCATATATATAGATTCACTTTTATATATGATATATTGATATATTGCTTTTTGCTGTATAAAACATATCTGTATGTATTTTTATTATCATGTTTAGGTTGCTTGAGGCTGTGATGGGTTTAAATTAGGGTAAGCTTTGCAGTAAACAATACAAATCCATCAGGCACTGTGAACCCTTGTAAAAGCAGGGCACAGTAGTGATGATTTCTCTAAACACTTGTAGCTGGAAAACACCTTTCACTGCTGCTTAGAGCCTTTTTGAGTCATAGTGCTTCAGTGTTTATGTATTTTGCTTTTTCCAAAAGTTTTAACACAAAAGTTTTATACTCAAAATTTTAATGGATAATCTATCCTACCTGCTGTGTACCTGTCAGATTTTTAAAACAAGGTAATAAATCTTGTTTCTGTCTTCCTTCCGAGTAGGGAACAGAGAAAATGTAGTAGACAGGGCTTGTCAGCAATATGTAATTGACAAAAATCTCTTGCTGGAAAATATATTATAAATCCAAACATTTAAATGGAAACCAATATATACTTGGCTTGTTTATTAATAACATTTACCAGTCACTTACATGAAATGAAGGTCCAGGATTGTTTAGATATCAGTTTACTTCTAGCCTTCCACATCTACTGGGTAAACAGTGTAAAGATATACAAACCTCCTACAATCTTCAGGATCAGAGATGCCAGAGTGGACTAAATGGTGCCTAGGGGTTTAGCAGAATCATATTTTGGGTCAAGCTGAAGGTTGGTACCATTGAGACTTCTATCTAGAGCAAGAGTCAGTGTCTAAGGTTGTAACAAGAGCTTGGCCACATGGAATACACTTAAATGTAGGAAACAAGCCACACGCAAGGAATATTGATCACATGTGTAACTAGAGCTGGGCACAGGTCATAAGGTTAAAAGCCAGGTGTAGACAGTAGGGGTGGAGACCTCAAAAGGGACACATGAACTAGATGTTAAAGCCAAGACAGGTACACAGGATACTAAGACTGGATCAATATAAAGAAAAATGTAATGAGGAATGCTGTGAACTCTGAGGATAGGATGAAGAAGCAAATCAACAGAAACCATAAGAATGAGGAATAGGATTTTGAAGACTTTAGCGCACTGTCTGTAGCCACAAGAGTATGGGCAACCAAACTCTGACACAATAAAAGTAAAATGACTAATCAGCAATTATGACAATGCGTGCTTGTGAGCACATGCTCCTGCATGCAGAATTGCATGATATACTAAAGAGCAGAACAGACATATGTAACAGAAAGAATTCAGGTGGCTCTGGGGAGACAAGGGCAGCCATAGAGAGGCAGAGAGGGGCACACAGTGAATGATCTGCCAGCATACACACAACACCTATCTAGCCAGGCAACCCACAGGTGAAAGAGAACCATATCACTGCCCTTGCAAACAAGGGCCCAGGCAGATGGTAACGTTTAATTACCAACAGGCGTATACATGCCACATGACCACCCTCAGGCAAACAACAAGAAGGCACCTGATTAACTGATGAGTTACTAACAGACGTGTGACTATTAGGCAACTACTAGTTCATACTCTTACAACTGGAGATTAACAGATCAGTGTGAACCAGTATTCCAACCTTCATTGCACAGATATATTCTGTGTAGCCAAAAAAACAGTTGTCAGTTCAAAACAAAATAGTTTACCATTTCCAATTCTTGTTGATCTTTGAAAGGCTCTGTTATGTTGCCTGTCATGCCATTCCATCCTCCCTTGCACTTTCTAGCCCTTTCCTTCAGACAATCTGGAGGGGTTTTCTTGCAACGCAATCTTCTGAAACCTTTGCACAACAAAGCGTTTGAAATTTGTAGAGTGCACAAAGCTAAATGCATCCTTTAGTGCTGATCAGAGCGTTAAAGTGTAATGTAAACCCCAAATCCTTTTATTATGTTTGGCATCTCAGCATGCCATATACAGTTCTTAAGCAAATCCTTTTTCTGAGTTTCTGTTGCAATGCTTCTTACATGGAGATTCTGCCAGTAACAGCACTTCCTGCTCCAGGCTGACAAAGCTAAGACGCTGCCTTAGCAGCAACATTGTCAGCCTGTCCTGCACACTCCTTTAGTTGGGTGATACAGCAGGCTGACAACACTGCTGCTAATTGCAAAGCAGTAGTTTAGTGTTGTCATCCTGAAAAGTTTTGTTATTTGTAGGATCTCCAGGCAAGACATTTTAGGACACAGATTCACAAGAAATATTTCTGTATACAGCTAGCTATAATACCAAACATACCAAAAATACATTTTGGGTGACATACAACCTTCCAAAGTACAAAAACAAAAATTTCCCAGCACACCCACCAGCCAGCCTGCAAGAAATGCACTGTCTAACTACTAGGGTTATAAGAAACACAAAAGAGAGGAGAAGAGATGGGGTTTTTTTTGGCTAGCAGAGTGACAAATCCAATGGACTTCACGCCATAAGAAGATATAAAAATGCAAAATGTATTTGACAAGTTTGACAAAACATTTTGTTAAAACAAAAGAACACATTGGATACAATACATTAAAAAGTCAAGAGAACTCGCCCTTGAAAAGACACCTTCCCAAACCCCCACCTTGCAGTCCCACAAAGGTTCAAAAATGCAGAAACGAAAGCAACATATTTGTAAATGCAGATACAGTAGTAGAATCAGTACATCATCAACAGTAAATAATTCAAGGGAAACAAAAGACCTTTGTTGGTGGAACAAACAGGGTGGGTATGGGAGTGGTAATAACCAGGGGAGTCACGCGATGCTGGTGAGGCTCGACGCGTTTTGCACCGTAAGGCGCTTCTTCAGGGGCAGGAGGTGGTCCCCACAGTGCGTACCCAGCAGATACCCAGCACAAGCCAGCAGCAATGAAATGGATGGAAGGATGGAAAAGGCACGTAAACTAGCATTGTACCCGCCCTCTGCTGCAGTTCCCCATCAGGTCCATCAGCAGAGAGCGGGTATAATGCTAAGCCGAACATGCTGAGCATGTTCGGCCGACCCGAAGTCATGTGAAGCAAGCCGATGTACGGATGATTTCAGCTGATGTATGGCTGAAATCAGCCGTACCAGCCTGAAGTGAATAGCCGAACAGTGTTCCGCTCACTTCACTTCAGGTCGGTCATTCACTCGGCTGCCTACGGCAGCTTAGTGAATAGACCCCAATGTATAACAGTGTAAATTCAGATGTTCTAAAGTTAAATTCCTCTGATCATTATTACAAGTGTATATGTGTGTAAGTAGCACAAATATGCCAAGGTAGATAGCAGAGTGCACCTCTTGTACCAACTGGGAGAACTGTTTTTGCTGTTGAGATGTGCTTCTCTCTATCTTTAGCACAGTCTTATACACTGAGTGGCCAGATTATTATGAGCACCTGACGTTTGTAGGCAAATTAGCTATAATTAGCTATAATTTCGCGCTGAAGTTGCTAGAGGGCCAGACCATTAAAAATAGGGAAGCAGGTTGTTTACCACGACAGTAAAAGTGATTTTTTTCTCGACGTGACAACGTGATTTAACAGCCTTTGAACGTGGGATGATTGTTGGCGCTCAAGCCATGGAGCGAGTATCAGCAAAACAGCAGAATTCGTTAAATGTTCAAGAGCAGCTGTTGTTAAAGTGATTAAAGACTGGACTGTCAGCCGAAAATCTGGGTCTGAACATACGAATTGTGGCCATCAGCGACTAGTCAATGTTAGGGCAGAATGGAGAGTGGCAAGACTGGTACAAGACAACAGAAGGGCAACAGTGCAGTGTCAGATTCCTTGCATCACCTTTCAACATCTCGTGGAGTCACAAGGTGGCCCAAGGAAGTCATCCCGTTGGAGTCATCTCGTGGCCCAACGAAGTACTGATGGTGTGGTCATAATAATCTGACCACTCAGTGTATGTCTACTTTGCTGGTTAATTGACAGTTAAAAATGTTACTAGTCCTGGTGTTTCAAAGTCAGCAACATATATTTCCCCAAACTTGCACAATATTTTAATGGCATGTGCATATAGTAGGTTGTTCCATTTTTAACTGTAAATATCATCAATTATTATTGGCTACAAACATTTACCACCATGGGCCAAACAGTTTTGGGGAATATTCTGCTGCTTGCAATTGCCACTGCTTTTTGTGGTTGCCTCTACTGAGGCTGAAATAGAAGATGTCTAGGTGAAACCTGGCTGTTTATCGTTGACCTTAATGGGTAAGTCCTTCAACGTCCTCTTTCCTGTGGTCAACATTTCTGATACAATACACATACCTTAACTGTGGGGTTTTAATATTCTTCACTGTGTGGCTTCCAAGCACCACAGAGTCAGTTCCACAAAGTCTACCGAGCCAGGCAGTGCATGCTTCCCTGCCGCCATGATTTCCAATTAAAAAAAACTATAGTGCTTCACAGTGATCTTCTGGGTATGTTATGCCACTGAGCAGCTTCTTCAGTGCTCTAAAAATAGAGGGGGTTACTCGCTTGCCACAGCGGCTATTCAGAGAATGCCTAGTATTTTTATCAATGAGTATGAGGTGTTCTCTGATTGGACAATGGGCAGGTCATGACATCAATTATTAAAAAATACTAGGTGTTCTCTCAATGGCCATTGAGCTGAGTGAGCAACCCACTGTGCTTTCACAATAGAGAGGAAGCTGCTCAGTACAGCGATATACAGGACCCAGAAGAATGCTGCAAAGCACTGTAGTAGGTCCGGCTGCTAGAGTGCTTTAGAGCAGTGTTTCTCAACCTGTGTAACCTCAAGACCCACATTTGTCCTTGGTCATTAAGTTGAGACCCAAGTTGCACTGCAATGGAACGCATTGTGGTCTGCTGTGTTGTGACGGAGCTCCATCCATATGTGCATCCACTTATTCTGGCTCCTGGCACCTCTACATGGTGTGCAAGGGAATTGTATGTTACATCACTCCGGTCCAGGCACCTCTACAGGACACGTGAGGGAGCTGTAAGCAATGCATGTATGGATGGAGCTCCCTCGTGACCATACCCCCAGTCCACCCCACCTGAAGCTGACACTCAGCATCGGGCAGCATATTTTGAATAGCTGCTTGGCATGAGAACTGACAGTCCTGCGCTAGCGGGAGGCTGAGAAGTCTCTCACCTAGAAAAGTGGAAGGCACGCAGGGACCCATTGAACACGGGGTCACGACCCACCAGTTGAGAACCTCGGCTTTATAGCATCCCCGTGGCCTTACCAGGGATAAAATATGCATATTTACATTGGACCAAACTGGACCAATGTAAACATATATACAAATTTACACCTGAAGTTCAGCTTTAATCATGACTCACAAAACACAGTTACTTGATCCACTGATTAAAATTTCTTCTAGTAATCAGTCCATTTTGACGTTTGCAATAAATTGACATAAAATAAACTAAATAGTATAGACAGTGCTTTCCCCTTGGTTTCAGAGAGTAGAATCTAGTCTTGTAGTTGCAGCAATTTTTTAGACAAAAAAATGACAGCTCATTTGGATTTCCTCTAGTGAGTTAAGTTAAAAGGTTAGCCTTAAGCAAAGGAGTCCAAACGAGCAAGAGGTCAGTTAAACAGGGCAACTGTAATTGAGAGGTCACTGTGGTAAAACAGATAGTAAAAAAACAGAAATAAGTCAAATGGCATTTAATGTGTGAGGGGAGGTCAGGGAGCTGAAATAAAGAACTCAAGACAAATTATTAAAAAAAAATATCAGTGAACATTTCTGAGCAGTACAAATAAAGTAAAAAAACCTTTGTGTAATAATAAAGAAATCAATATACAGAATTCTGTAACTCATAGCATCAAGAAATCATCTCTTCTTCCGACTATGCTAAACAATGGAATCTGTTTTTTATGGATAGCCACATATTTCTCCTTAAAGTGAATCTGTGGCCAGGTTTTAGACATTGAAGTATTTATCTATATTTTTAACAAGCTGTAAATGTGCTTTAAAATAAGCCTTCACTGACGTTTATAGCTGCAGGCGCTGTGGGGCAATTACTCATCAGAAGTCACATCTGAAACATTGAGGTCGCTCTAGTCATTCTCAGCAGCTCAGCTCAACCTGCTCTCTCCTCCTGACAAAGACTTGGAAGCCTTGAAGCCTTCCAAACATTAATGTAAACACAAAGCAATATGCAAAAAGGGAACAGGGTGGACAGAGAGAATGACTTTAGGGCTTCAGTGTTTCTACTATCTACATTGAGGGTGAATTTGCTCCACACTGTGAGCAGCTACAGAGGTCAGTGAAGTCTTGTTTTAAAGCACATTTACTGCATATTACGAATATGTAAATGCTGGAGTATCCATACATAGCTACAGATGTATGTCAAATTTTGTTATGAAAAAACATGTACCACCCATAAATGATTTTCTTTTTAGTTTTGTGTATACTGGCATGTGTAATCATTTGCTGGCTTTCTCTCTCAGGGATTCCTGTGATGAACAATTGCTCATCAGATTTTATTTTTTTATAGCCATTATGATAGATCCTCATAATAGATAAATATTGAGGTACCCAGCTGTTCTATCTATGCCCTTACTTTAAATAAACATACGCCTGTCATTCCTACATATCTGTTTTAAATTATGTAGATAACGGAACTCCTTACATCTGTTTGATTGGCTATCTCAGCTTCCTGACTGCCTGTTGACTAAGACAAAACAACGAAGGAAAGCTATGCCAATTACACAATGGAAAATCTTGAATGAGGACCGTGACTTTTAGGGAACAGCTTAGCTTTAGATTTGAAAAAATGTGGATTCTTCCAATGACCGTAGCCACAATAATTGCCCATAAAAATGAAGTGCAGTGTAACACTGTCTACGCTAGCCATGTGTGTGTGTGGTACCTCAGTCTATTATTTTCCCATTCCTCCTTCTGTAGAAGCTGTCTGTGGCCTAAAACCATCATTATGTCATCTTTAACAAAACTGCCAAAAAGAACATTACAGCTGCATGTCGTATAGATAACAGACCTAGATAGAACAAAAGCCAATCTAAAAATATAAATGTTTTCTTGGCTGAGTTTTAATAGATATTTTGCTGGATAGATGCTGGCTGTGGGATGATGTATTGCTTTTGATGGATTGTGGCATAGTATTGCATCAGTGGTAACATAGGCTAATATACAAAGATCCTTTTAGATAGCTATAAGGTCAGGTTGATTAAATGATGTTTGCTGTATTAAAAGCATTCTTTTTTTGGTGAGACACTTATTAAAGAAACACATTGTTCAATGTCTCATTATAACTCACCTTAGTATATTCTATTTTAATTCCCTCAATAAAAAGTGACATTATTCAAATCCCGGCTGGTGAATCCTACTGCTGACATCTAAAATGAAGATGTGACCAGTGGAGACTATTCCTGGACAGGAAAAGGAAGCACCGATCCTTATTTTATTTGTAGGCTTTCATACACTTTCACTAATGATTGATTTTCTTAGCCTTTCACCAAATGTATTATTTCATCAAATATGTACAGAGAGAACTAAGACTTGACACTTTTTATCACTTACACTGACCTTCTGACAAGTCTGAGCAAGTCATGTAGCATATAAAATGAATTATTCATAACACATTTACTAAGAATTAAATTCTTAAGGCAAGTAATCCTACAACAGAGAGAATGCCAAAATGTAATTTATTATATACAAAAGATGCACAGATCATTCATCTCCAACACCTATAACAAGTGCATTCTTAGTTTTTTATTTTAAGCAAATTGCAAGGAATAATATAGCAGATCAAAAATAAAGCAAACCTTGCATTATGATTACATAAAGTAAAGTTACAGTAACCTATTTCAGCTTTTAAATAATTATATGGTACCACTGCCTGTTCAACACTTACATTCCCTGTTCCGGAGTGCATTCTGGAGCTGGCATTGACCATACAGAAAGTTTACTCCTTTTTTCATCACAGCCTCTGATGTTTCATGAGTTTAAAAACACACAAGCCAGTAGCGCCACGACAGAGTTGGACGTACAACAAGCAAACCATGAGCTCTGGGCCATTTACATAGAAATACATGGCCTTTTTTTAATACTTTCCTTTTTTCAGGTGTCTTCAGGTTAGTCACATGATGTGCAGGGTCCACTTCAGATATTTTCTGGCAGTAGGTGGTCCTTGATGATGCATCATTACACTGTGAGTGCAGGGAGCCATGGTGCCCTGCACTCATATTATATGCTGGGCATATAGTAGTAGAAAGGAATTACTGAGGGGGGCAGCTAATAATTTACAAAATGTATCTTTACAAAACAATATATTGTTACAAATTATACCTTAGACCTGTCCAGATGTTATTGCTATTATTTTGGTTAATCAGTTAAAACTATATGACTATAGCATAAATATTACTTAAATATTATTATACTATATTAATATTAAATGTACCTTTTTACCTTTTATGTTAGCTCATTATTACCCCCAACCCTTTTGTCCCATAGTGCAAAAAATCTTTCTAAGTGTGTTTGAATTAAAGCAATACTTACAACAAAATGCACGGTCCACTTATTCTTTTGAACCCCACCCTCCATGTAAAAATTAGGAGAAAATGTGATCAGAATGTACCTTACACCCAAGATTCTGCCCACAGAGACTAAGACCTAGTGTGTTTTCTTACTTAAATCTTGGTGTCCTTTGAGTATGGCTTCCAAATCTGTGCAGCAATCCACAATGCAACAACTCCTGCACTTTGCCTGTGTGCTCTCTGCACGGGCTATGTGCAACACAGTGATGATATCACAGCTACTTTTACAAGGTGATATCTGAGTTTTCAAAGGCATTGTGCACATAAAGTAGATTTACATCTAAGGATGCACCGATACCGGTATCTGTGCTGATACTGGGCATTTTCATGGGTACTCGTACTTGTGAAAATGCCCCGGTACTAGGAGCCGATACTGGCACTTTACAATTTTAAACAGAAGCGGCTGCCTGAGGTCCCACACTTGCTGGGGATCTCGTCAGCCTTCCTACAGCACCAGCAGCACATCTCCTCCTCCTTCCTGGATAACTACGCCTCCCACACCCACCCTTGGGACCATCTGGACCCTGGTGAGACCCCACACAACTCACCATAGACTCTGCACGGCCCACCATAGACCCCGTACAGCTCACCATAGACCCTGCACAGCCCACCACAGCCCCTGCACAGCCCACTCTAGACTCTGTACAGCCTTCTAAGACCATATACAGCTGACCATAGACCCTGCACAGCCTCCTAAGACCGTGCACAGCCCAACATAGACCCTGCCCAGCCCACCTGGGACCCGCACAGCCCTCCTGAGACCCCGCACAGCCCACCTGAGACCCTGCACAGCCTCTTGAGACCTTGCACAGCCTCTTGAGACCTTGCAGAGCCTCTTGAGACCCTGCACAGCCTTTTGAGACCCTGCACAGCCTCCAAAGACCTCCTAATACACCGCACAGCCTCCTGAGACCCCACACAGCCCTCCTGAGTTCCTCCACTGGAGACAGCAGTAGTATGTAGCTTCATATTATTCTGCATTGATGTATAATGCATTGCTGAGATTTGTAGTCCTCTATAACCAGGTGCCATTCAGCCTTGCTGTATAGTGTATTGCTGGGATTTGTAGTCCTCTATAACCAGGTGCCATTCAGCCTTGCTGTATAATGTATTGAATGTACTGTGTATTGTATTGAATTATCCTTAGAACCAGAGGGACAGGATGGATGAGGTGGTGTAGCTTCATATTATTCTGCATTGATGTATAATGCATTGCTGAGATTTGTAGTCCTCTATAACCAGGTGCCATTCAGCCTTGCTGTATAATGTATTGCTGGGATTTGTAGTCCTCAATGGCTGATGGTATTATTCTACATTGCCGTATAATGCATCACTGGGATTTGTAGTCCTCTATAGATGATGGTATTATTCTGCATTGCTGTATAATGCATCACTGGGATTTGTAGTCCTCTCTAGCTGATTGTATTATTCTACATTGCTTTATAATGTATCACTGGGAATTTGTGTCCACTATAGCTGGTGGTATTCTGCATTGCTGTAAAATGTATTGCTGAGATATGTAGTCTCTCTACAGCTTGGAGTTAGTGGCAGAACTACCAGGGGCGCAGCATTTGCAGCTGGGACTCGGCCCTGGCCTGCCCTAAAATCATTAGCCTGTATTGTTTTAGAAAAACAGTTACATGACACTAAAAAAAGTAACGGTAATTGGTATCGGCATGTCCTTGGTCAGCAGAAAATGGTATTGGTGCATCCCTATATACAAGCTTTGTGCTTATTGGGCAATATATATACATTCCATTTCTTTTTGTGGCTGAGTTCAGCTGTAAGGGATAATCTATATTTACCAATTTAACAACCAGTTCAGATTCCTGGTCCCCTGTTGCACGCTGTAATTCCACCCCCCAGCCCCTATATCACTACAGAATGCAGGAAGGTTTCAGGCACACCCAGAAGTGTTGCAAATGCTGAAGATCTGTTAGCAAAATAAGCTCTTCAATACAGCAGAGTTTTGTTGCGTGGGCAGAAAAGTATTAATTGTTTGCTTTGTAGGAATTGCCTGTTTTTTTTAGCTTTTATAAAATACTGATAAACCTGACCTTATATACCATATAGGCAAACACGAAAAAAACTTGCTTTTAAGTTTAAACTGTGGTTATTGCAACTGGTTTAAAAAATACAGTACATGTGAACAGGGATGCCTGTAACACTACCAAAGCAAGACTGAATGTCTTTACACTAGCATGTCTGGTAGCAGTGACCCATGGCACAAATCACATTTCATGCAAGGAATTACAAACGAGGAGATCCAGACATCACAGGCACACGATTTATAGGGTTCCCTCTCTCGCACAAGCTTTTGCGTAATGCAAACAAATCTTATGAGCTCAGAAAAGTCTTCTGGATCTATGTGACACATAATATTCTATGCTAAGAAAATTAATGTTTGTTCATACTTTCCAGACAGTATATGACATCTAAAACATGACATATTGAGACATGATTGTTTCTTCTATCGTTCTTGATATATTTTATTTGGCAATTACTTATATTTAAAATATTTGAAGGAGAAATGAGTCCATTTACTGGTCAGATTTTGATGCAGATCATTTATCTCATTGAATCTGCCAATGAATTTTCCTGCGTGACTATAATCAGTAGATTAAATAAAATGTTAATAAACATTAATATTATATATAGTAGTGATACAGCAACTGGGGTAGCAGTAATAAAGGGCAAGCAATATTGTAACTTTACATTAGTAATGATATGAAGGCTTAAAAACCTGGTGTATATGCCTGTCTCATTTT
>NW_017306275.1:235616-256346 GCF_000935625.1 Nanorana parkeri
GGGGGGGAGGGGTGTTCGTATGAGTCAGATCCAAGAACGTTCATCTCTTTCCCCTTCATTCTACCAATGCATCATTGTGTATTTAATGATTTCATCTTCACAAATGTGTTCTATTTAATGAGACATTTGTGCTGACATTGGTAGGAGTTATTAATAACAAGGCAATGTCATGGGCCTGTGGTTCAAATGTTGACCCAGGGAAATTTAGTTATATTCTTGGTATATTATATTTATAAAAGCCCTAGGCTCATGTGATGATTAAAACATGTTTTCACATAGTTTCCATTTTTACAGTCCCTATAATATAATTATTGATGTGACAAATAAAACAATCAGTATATCTTAAGTTGGCTTTTCCAGTGCTTTCCTAGTATTTGGGCTGTAGGGCTTCCTCTTTCCTGTTCCTCTATTATTAATTTTCCCTTTTTTCTTCCTCCTCCCTCTTTATTTGTACCACAGTTTGCCAATATACCGTTTTTGTTTGAAAACGGAATAAACTTAGAGAATAAAATGTGAGCAGAAACAATATTACAATATCCAGGCTTTGTCCTACTCATAAGGATAAATAGAGTAGCAGATATCTTCATAACCTATGACATTGAGCTTAAAATGCCACTAAACTCAGGAGTTAAATCTTAAAAATGCATTCAAGTATCTTAACTATTATCAAAAATGTATGTTATTTGTGTATCTGCAGATTCTCAAATCATCTCTGAATTCATACTGTCACTGTCCTTCCTTCTGGAGGGTGGCTACTTTTGTTCCCCATGGTCCCTGTGTGTGTTGTAAAGTAACCACCGCTCCAAGCTCAGTCCTGTGATGGACTACAATATCAATACAAATTAGTAAAACATGAGATTATTGTCCATCACATGAGCGAGCTTGGATTGGTGGCTTTTTTATAACACACACAGGGACCATGGGGATTCTGTGGTGCTGCTAATGCCTACGCTGAATTTTGCAGGTATTTGCTTAAAGCATCCATTAGCTTGCTTGTGGTGCTTTAACCCTGGAGGTGCTTGCTGAGTGCAGGCTGCTGCCACTTGTAGCTCTGCTACTAAAGCTTTAGCTGGATCCTACAGAAATGTGTTTGCTAAGTCTGTCAGGTTCAATCGTGTGCCTTAACTCTTTTGTTGCCTTTCATGTCAATATTTTTCACCTGTGGTTCCTCAGCGCTGTTAATGTCTTGCTTGCCATTATAAAGTTCCACTTTCAGTCTGTTTATCTGCCCTTTGGCCTCGCCACATTCCAAGGTGATTTTCCAAATATTATATCCAGTTACTGCTTTCTTTGTAACAAGGTTTCAAGTATTCCACTATTTGCAGCGACATCCTGCTGATTGTTCAGCATGCTCATACTCTGGCAGTCCACAGGAACATCTTAAGTTAGGCTCTGATCAAATTTAAAGGGATCACCAAGGGGGAAAACCAAGTGGTCTTAGTGTTTGGTTTGAGGCAGGTCAAGCCTCTATCCTATTCATTGGCGTCCAATTGTCTCAAGTTGACAGGATCAATTTAAATAGTGAAATTAGAGTTATAGGCTGCCTACGGCAGCTTAGTGAATAGACTCCTAAGTCTTCCAACAGGATTCTTCAGACAACAGAGAAAACATTCCCTGTGCCAGGGGATCAGGATGATTCCAAACTGAGGCTGATGAGCCCATTTAAACTGTCATCATCAATGTACCTATCCAGTGATAGTGTTAATAATGGATTCTTATGTGCGAATCACTTGAACAACCTCTTAGTCCAAGGTAAGTGACCATCCATTGGGGAAGAAAGTCTCCAGCATCTTGGAGTTCAGAGAGCCTTTCAGATCCAAGGAGCCTCCGTATTGGTTCAATGAACAACAGTATGATGTTTTTTCTATAGATTTAGTGTCTGCTCATAGATGTAGTAAATGGTTACTGCTGATGGAGGTACCTCCAATCATGAATTCAGCACTGAACGCACCAGAATTTCCTGGCTGACACTATAAGCCACAAAGCCCTGGACAACAATGAATGTTTTCTTATCCAGCAGTTTGCTATGGATCAGCAGCAAGTGGGTTATCCAGATTTCATCCTGATAGTAATCCCAAAGAGCACAGACTGCAGACACACCTTGTCAAGAGGCAGGAGTAGTGGCAGAGGTAGTGGATATTTTAATTCTTATGTGTTGAATTCAGTCCCAACGGTTTCAGGTTCCTAAATAGGACCCACAATTATCCAGGTAGGGTGATAGCAATCATTTGCCTGTGGCCCATATGTCCAGGTTTACCTCTCTTGTAGCCTCTGAACCTGGAATCTTCTAGTCATCCTAAAAATGCAGACCTTCTACAGCAGGTCCAAACACATCCAAAACTATCTTAAATGGCTTGGAGGTTGGATTACTTATCTTCAGTCATTGAGTGTTTGTTGAATGCTAGAGCACCTACTACAGTATATGCCACATGCTCTACAGTGTGGAATAATAAGTTCATAGACTTCACAAGCTCAAAAAGTTTTGTCTCTCTTCACCTTGCCATGACAGATATCTTGGACTTTCTTCAGGCAAGTAATATGCACTTGTGTGTCAGTACCCTCTGTCTGCATCCTCTGAGATACAATGGGCAGTTAATTATTTGATAGCGCAAGAATTCACTCTTCAGGCAAGTCGCTTCTTTTCCCTTAGGATTTACAAATAGTGCTGGATATGTTCTTCCTTCCTCGACTTCGTCTAGGTCAAACTTATTCAGTATGGACAGTAACATGTAAAACCACCTTATTGCTACTGATTCCCAGACAGAGTAATTCTAGATCTCTCTCCCAGCATCATCCAGTAGTTGGAGGATCCTTCTATCTAAATAGCACATCATTGCTGTCAATGTTCCAGAATAAAGTTTTGTTTCAGCTCATGCCCTAAATGTGACTGCTATGCTGAGGAAGTACATTGATGTTACCTTTTCTGCCAGGTCAACCTGTTCATCTTTCTGACAGTATCAGAAAAGGTCTCTCTGCATCCGCTAGGTCACATACATTGTGACTGGTCAAGAAGATGGAGCCACAGATTATTCTCTGGGTTCGCTTTTCCGAAGGATATCATCCTTATGGATAGAATTTAGTGGTGTACCTCCAAAGTTATTCTGGAAGGTAGTAACCTGGTCCATGTTCCTGTCACATTACAAGGTCTATCCAGGAGTGTTGTCCATGATAAATTTGGGTTCTGAATGTGTTTAACAGTTGTAGAAATAAATACGTATATCAGCATTACCCTCCCTGGTTGTGATCGGTATGTCCCATTCCTATGCTGCCATGTTGGAGTCAGGAAAACAGAAAATTGTAAACATTCCTTTCCTGACATCAATACATGGCAGCATATGGGACCCTCCCATGGCTCTCGCATTGAGTACTTGTTACGAGAATGGCTGACCTGGGAGGCATGTTTTAATTTATAGTATAACTGGTCTTGTGATTGGGCGGGGGCGGAGCTATACCCATTCATATGCTACCATCTATTTGCGTCAGGATAGGAAAATTACCAATAAGTAAGTATATTCATTAGAAGGATGTAGAATGATGGCATGGCTGCATTTCAGTAGATTGAAGAGATTCTTTGCATCTTCTGTTATGATCCCAATGTTCCCCTTACAGTTCCAGTTGCTGAACTCAACCACTAGTTTCCATTGTTGGTCAGACAAGGAATATAATGGTGACGTAACAGGAAACATTTCTTGCTTTTCATACTTCAAAACAATTTGAAGGGGTATGTTATGGCATATTTATACGTTGATAAGTGTTACTATATGCAGTATACAGGTAAGGGAAGATAGACATTATGGAGTTGATTTACTAAAGGCAAATCGGCTGTTTACTTTGCAGTGGAAATTTCCCTTGTGCTGTGAAATGTTTTAAAAATTCATTTTGCAAAGAATACCCACTCAAAAATAACAAAATTATTATTTTAAAATCATAACTAATACAATTAAATTATATGCACGCACATATTGGATGATAGAAGAAAAATCCCCTTGCAAAATGAACAGCCTATTTGCCTTTAGTAAAACATCTGTTATAACCAACACCCTGTATGTGCATTTTTTAATGTATTTTTACAGGGAATTTCCAGTGAATGTAAAAAATTGACACTAGCCATGTAATCCAGTTATTTGGTTCATAGCATGATGCAGTCTGCAATGTTCTTGACCCTTTCTTACATCTTGGAGAAACACACATTTGCAGCAGAACAACACTTAATGTATTACTACCACAAGTGGCCCTGAACTTTCTTTAACCACTTCCGGGCCGCAATACGTCTATAGACAGCGGCCCGCAGAAGTGGTTAAAATAAGAACACGGCTGAAGCAGCAGCTGTGTTCTTGGTATCATTTTTAACAGCCGGCGATGGCTGTTAATGTACAAGCATAAAGAGGACCTGTACAACCATAAAGATGAGCTGTCACACCCTATCTGCTTTTATGTAGGGGACTTGTTATCCCCCTATGTGATAGCAACAAAGTTAGTGTTAAAAAAAGAAATAAAGTGTTTACAAATTTAAAAAAATTAACTTAATATATAAGAAATATAAAAAAATGCAAAAACATATTTTTAAGTCCCCCGCCCCCACGTTCACACACATACACACGCAAACACGCGTCGATGCGCCTACGTGCGAAAACGACAATTGCGCTACACATGTTACATATCACTGTGAACGTCGGTGTGAGAGCAATAAGTCTAGAGCCATTAATCACTGTTAGCACTAAATTGATGAGCGGTAAAAGTGTTTAAAGTTGTACCTGTGGGAATTTTGGGGCATTTAAGTTTTTTGCGGCTTCACGGGCGATGCAATTTTAAGGCTTGACATGTTTGGTATCTATTTACCCGGCGTGACCCTGTCTTTCATATTTTACCAAAAAATTGGGTATTATGTTATGTTTCTGTGCACTAAATTTTAATTGAGTGTATTTTATCCTAAAAATACTGGTTTAATAAACATTTGCGCAAATATCGCGAGCCATAAAAAATTGCAGCTAGCATTTTTTTATTCTACAGTGCCTCTGCTTTCAGAACATGTATCAATGTTTGGGCGTTTGAAGCTTTTTTCTAGCCAAAAATGTATATTTTATCATGTGTGCGCAAATAGTAAGAAAATGCTCCGGTCAGCAAGTGGTTAAGCCTTTGCCAATGTATATTGGATGAGTTTACTGAAAGACGGTCAATGGTTTTATAGATTAAGAGTTTGCAGCATAAAAAAAATGTTACAGCTTGCAGCAAATAACCTTGCCTCTTTAAAACAAAGTAATATTTCATACCTTAGAATTAAAAATCAAAACATTTAAGCTGATCTCAAGTTTAATCAATCTCTGCACATATTCATCAATATTTGCTAAAACCCCCTTCCCTTTACCTGCCATAAAAGTGTCTGAACATCTATTGTTTCTCTTCATTGTAGCCTTAAAGGTGGATAAACCTCTGTTTTAGCCATTGCTTGAACTGCCTGTTGCCATACATAAGCTCAGTAGTAATAATGCTATTGACCACATGGTGGTACCCTTTAATCACTTCTCTTTTGACGTAAGCACTGCAGACATTCCAGAAATTGTGTTAAACTTAAGCCTTGTTTAAAAACTTAATCCGTGCTGCTGTTAGCGTATATATCGAATAACCACTAGTTTACCAGATTAGATAATTCATCAAATGTATTATTTTAAAATATTTAAAAAATGTAATTTGATTGCATAGGTAAATAAGTAAAATCACCCAGACAGGTCTTTTAATGTAGCCTGTTAATAATATTGTAGTGAAAATATGAACTGTACATACAACCTCAAAGTGTAGTTTATGTTGTTCCAATGCCTGAAATAGAATATTGAAGAATATTGATAAGTGAGAACAAAGAACAATAATGACAATATGCAGTGTGGTAAGTCTTAGCATGCCCATATTAATTTTCACCATTCAGTACATCACAGCCACCATGAAAAATGAATGAAATATGGTTGCTATGAGTTACTGCACTTTGCACTTATTGAAAAATCCTGTATGAGCTATAAGAACAGATTGAATTGCTCATCATATTCTGCATTCTTGTAAATGTCTTTGCTAGTATTATTTACGCCGGAACAGTATGTTCGAAGCATATTGTCTAGGGAGGATCTTGGTGGTCTACCTACGTAACTGTGGTGTTCGTACGTCATTTTCTGTAAATGAAGAGGGAAAAAAAGGAATAGACAGGAAAAAGCAATATTTAATGTCTAAAATGCCTAATGGGGGATTTCCCCAAAGAGTCCCATGCAAAATCAACAGTTAATCTATTATTCCCCTGTTATCCAGCTATGTGCCTAAATAAAAAATCACTGACATTAAATAGTATTTTATTGTATATCGTGTCTTTTAAGCAATGCTACGTTTTATTGTATTAAACACAAAGCTTTCTTTATAACAAGTAAACAATTCCAAGAGTGGATAAAAAGAGTATTTTTTCATCTGTACAGATGGTTTGATCATGTCTTAGAAATTATTCAGATCACAGTGCTTTTAACCAGAAGCTATTCCTTTTCAGCACTACCACCACACGAACAGCTCCTTTAATTAAACCCACTGAGATTTTCAAGCCATAAGTGAAATCTGTCAATTATTATCTCATTTAAAAAAAATTAAGCATTTAAGGAAACTCTGGAGATCCTTATACTGCTTTAGCAGATCTGTGATTTTCACTTAATTGTTCCTGCGTGTTCTCGTATGTATTTGAAGCACACACATATAACTCCAGCTGTAGTATACAATAATGTAATTAATCACTTCAGAAACATCTCCTACAACCTTCAATGCTTTTCTGAATTTCACTTTTTTTTTGTAATGTACAATGAAAACTGCATTCTTCTGTCACCTGTGCTGTCAGAAATAATTAACTGCTAAATTTTGGCAAAGAAGAAAAAAAAAACCCACAAATGTGGCTGAAATAAAGGTAATCTGTATGTCAGAATATTTATAAGAAAACTTGACTGTGATCGGATCATCTGTGAGGAAAGATGAGAATTGCTATTATGTTCCTAGAGGAATTGGCCTGATGACGTCTTTTCTGATACCGGATCATTACGTGACTTACACTCTGAAAAAAAGGGAAGCTGTTTGATCCATGGATAAAAATGCGAGCGCCACCGAATCACGAACAATAGCTGGTATTTAAAGGTAATATGCAGACAAACGTTGACAAAGCAGGCTCTTCCTAAAGTGAAGTTTGCAGCAAATATCTTTTCTTGGTGCCTGTGTGTGTATATATATATAAATATATGTATATACATACAAGAACGGAGGGCTGGTCAACTTGAATTGCAGCACAAGAAGGAGAAGAAGAAAGCATCTAGAGAAACGCCTCAGGAGAAGTATCTTAGAGAAGATCTGATCTCATTGTTAGCATCTCAGTCCAAGACTCATAACAGGCTGCACCAGGCTCTCCTGCCTCCCTGGCTTACTGCTTTTATATCTCACTCGTATTTATTTACCAACAGCAACAGATTCTTGTTTTTGTGTTTCTTTCAGTTACTTTTCCAGCTAGGGAGGTTGCATTTTATCCTTGATTTTGCTGTTCCTCTGCTCTTTTTCTTTACTTATCTGGAATTGAGCTTTGTTTTTTCCCTTGGAACTGTTGCTTGATTCAAACTTTTAATCAGAATAGCAGTCAGTCTTCATGTCCTCCTAACCTGTCAGACAAGGCAATGCAGACCACATTCTAAGACCCTACGGAAACTTGAAACACTTGGCTTTAACTTGGAACCCAATTCATCACGTTTTGTTTTTCTGTAACACAGTGGAATTTTTCTTTTATATGGTAAGAATCGTGCATGCTTTCAAATATTTATTACTTGGATAGAATCAGCAATTTGATAAAGATTTTTTAATAACCATAAGATATGTTAATCAGAGAATTGTGTATATTAGGTAAATATTATGCTTGCCCTATTTGAATATGCATTGATCTAATTGAGGTTAAATTGCACATCGATCTGAGTTAATGAGAAGAGCTTGTTGAAAGTGTTTCCTCCACTTCTCTCACCCACAGAATGACAATGTGCAGGAAAGCACTGCTTGTCTGGCTATTGGTGTACGGAATAATGCACTGCACTGTCCACTCCTCACCTACGGCACTCAAGTACCCAGCACTTAGGTATGTATAAGACTAGAGGCAATAACGGTCATGAAAAACCTGCAATTATCTGAACAACCATATTTGTGTAGGTCTAAGGTAGGTCTTAGGTGCACACAATCTCTACTGCTTTAGTGAATTGACAAGCTGAGTTTTCTATTATTTTTCCTACTCTGCACAATGTATGGCAGTTTCTAAATTACTACAGTGAAGCCTCTGTATAGGTGTGAGATAGTGTAAGACAGTAGCTTGCAGTTAACCCCTTGTTCACTGTTTCCTCATTTGCAGCCCGTTAATTTAACTGTTTTGCAAATGAGACTGAATGAGATTTCGACATGGGGGTATCCACATGCTGCTAAGCAATTAAAACATCAAGTGAAATTGATCTGTTAGTTTTCAGTCCTCAATTAGATAGCAGTCTAAACTGTTCTAAAAATCCTATTCTTAGTTCTCATGCATATCCCTACATTGTATACGTGTGTTGTGTTATTTATACAATAGAACCCTACACAAATCTTAACGCTCTAGCTCTTATATATGTATAATACAGGATTTTACATTTTGGCAGGAGTTGTGATATCTGCATGTAATATCAGTGATCATACCTCTTTAAAAGACAAACTACAGGAGCCGGGAAAGCTCCCAGTGCTTCCTCCATCTCGTACTTGCTAGCTCTGCCCGATACAGAAAGCTGCAGTGCTGCTATTGTGCTGTAGGAATTAATCAGATGACAGCATGTTTAGAATATATTGACGTTGCCAGTAAAACAGTTGTCCTGATCAGTTAAATGTTCATGTATTTTCTTTCTCCTGGATCTGAATTAACTTGCTCTAGATTCAGAACAATATGATAAGTTCATGGTCTTGACACTGCAATGTATTTATTATACAAACAGTATTGTACAGATTATTCACCCCAATGTTTACATTGAATTTGGCCAATAGTATATAATGAAAAATTTAATACTCCAGATACCAAAGGCACCTCAAGTATCACCAATGTTATAAATGGGACTGTGTTACGAATGAATGAAAGGATTCAGCTGGTCTTAGTGCTGATCAGCATGGTTAGATATAGTAATACACATTGCAACTTATATCCTAGTAGACATATAGAATTGTAGGCTCTTAAATTAAACTGTTCCTTATGGCACACATAGGTTTAAAAAAAGCTACATATCTTTCTATAAATAGCATCAGTTTTAGCAGAAAATTACTTTATTAAAAATTATTTTTCTTCTTTTCCTTTCCATGAGGGAGAAAATATAACTTAATTGTTGCTTTTGTTTAAATAATCACCGTTTTTATTGCTTTTGTCAGTCATGGCTTTAGTTTTCCTTTGATTTATCCCACAATCCAATTAATATACTTATAAATAATTCATTGTTTGCTCTTGAAATTGCTCACACCTTTCGACAAAAAAATTTTGACATTTTACAATACAAAACAATATTTATACACTGTAGTTTTCTCATTGTTGTGCAGCTCTACATGAGAATTGTGCTTGAAAAGAATTTCTATACTTGTTGCTGGTGCATGACTCCTATCATCCATTTAGAGAGAATTATGGAAGTTGCAGTTTAAGAAGAGGCAAGAGGCCAAAACACAGTCTATGTTTGTTATGGTTAATGAGAGCAGTAATCATAGCTTGTTTGGGTGTGTATCATGTTCTCCCTCTTTGGCTATGTTAATTTATATAATTCCCAAGATCATTTGTCTATGGTGCTGAGAATCTGACACAGCTAAACTGTGATCCAGATTTAGCAAGAGTAAAACACTTTCGAAACATCTATTATTAATAACGCTGCCAGAGCAAACTGACAAAAATAGCTAACGGTGACCTACATCCCAACTGATACAAAGTAAAAAAAAAATCTTGAGGAGGATCTTGGCATGAAAGCAAACGAACCCGTCAAAGTCAGGACCCAGTCTGTCCAAATATACCCCTCCTACTGTAGGGAGAAGCTAGGTAATGATACTGCTAAGTATTTTCAGTGCTTGGTGGCCAATGCTTAGTGCTCAAATCTCCCCCCTTCCTCTCCTCCACCTCCTCCCTGCTCCCAGTTCCCTGTACTAATGATTGTAGGATTTGGCAGCTAGCTCTGGCCCAGCCCCAACCTCAGGTCAGCTCACAGATGGGCTGCTCTTGTTATTTCTCTCACGCCCACCTACAGATTGATAGGGTCTCAGGGGGTCTTTTTCCATCAGCGTCTGGCATCTCATCATTGAACAATATTCAAAGAAAAAAGACCAGTAATGTAGACACTAGAAATGAACCTTTGCCAGGGATTACATTGCTCTGAAAGCCACTGATCAAGTCATTATGCATTTTTTGATTAATTAAGAGGCTTACAATTCATTCTGCTTTCTCTTTTTTTTTTCTTTGCTCATAAGGCTTGAAGATGAAGTATATGATGAGGACGGCAACACTCTACCAGACTTTGCGTTTGATAACAATCCGATTGGCATCGGAAATCCAGCCTCGGTCTTTGACGATATGTACTCGTTTTATTACCCAGCGGAAAAAAGGTGAATTACGATTTTTTTCCCTAAAAAAACCTAAAGCATAGTTAAACTGATTTGTTTTATAGATGCAAATAACTGAATACAATCTGCAAACACAATAATGCTGTTTCTGTCTCATGAGAGACCATACTGAAAGTTCTGCAATGCATCCAAATTATTTAGCAGGAGAAGTATATTCAAAGAGAGAAATGGAAATTTATGGAAATGAAAAACAAGCAGTGCTAATCAGGTGGCATCTTGCAATTAAGTAGTATTCTGGGAAATAACAAAACTATATGTGTATATTAATGCAAGAGAACATTGTGATATAGTGATGAGAGATGGAGGGGAGGGATGTTTCAGGCAGAACATGTGAATGAGAGTAAAACATGACCCTGTGACAAGTCAGCCTAGGGATAATCAGGAAGCTATAATGGGCAGCTACACCCACCCCTCCCTGTACACACACACATACACACATTCCATTGAGAAATGCTTCTTTCTTGAAAACAACACATGTTGATGTCAGATTTCCAGGAATCATCTTTCCTTTTTTATTTTTTTTTCTTTACTGTTAGACATGCTGATGATCTATTAAACAAAGCCTATAGGAATTTACTGGGGCAATTGTCTGCGAGGAAATACCTGCATACTCTGATGGCCAAACGCTTAGGGTAAGGTTGTGCTCTTAAAACGTAGAATGTATCAAGATCCTGAAAAAAAAGCCACAAACATGACTCTAGGATAACACTTTAGGCCTATTTAATAAACTAGTGAAGAGGCACAAAGGGCAGTAACCCATAGCAACCAATCAGAATTCCATACTGATTCGTTGCACTTTTTGTCCTATTAAATAAAGACCACTGTGACTACTATTTAGGACAAAAAGATCTGCTTGCTAAAGGGAATCCTAACCAGTATGTGCTGGAAAGCATCACCCAGCATCCATTTCTAATTTATGGAGTTTAAATGTCACGATATTTATTTTTATCATCTGCTTCCATTCAGTAAGACTTCACAGCTTCACCCCAGAAATTCAATTATAGTAGTCTGTATTATTTATTCCACTTGGCTCTGCATTTAAATTCCTGGCGGTTGGATCACTACCCTTTTATTGTCCAATATGTCAGCATTCTGCCGATGGAATAAGCAGCACGTTGTGTACCTTTCTGCAGCATAGATTTCTGGGTTGGGTAACATTTTAATAACACTCAGGGGAAGGCCATGCTTCATACTTATGAATAATTCATGTGATGAATATATTGTCTCAAAACTGTCATCTTAAATTATCCAACCTTTTCGTCACCCTATGTGGATTCCTTTTAGTTAGTAAAACCTGTGACTTCATGTGTAGGAGCTGTTACATGCGTTGATTTTGTTAATTTCTCCCTTAAATTACCAATGGATGCAGTGCAAACTAAGAGTCTAATTTAAAAATCTCCACAGAAAAAGAAACACACACGAAAAAAATAAAATGGCAACAGAGTAGGAATGCAGTTGCTTTTAAAATGGCGATTTGTATTGATAACTATTTAGGGCCTCCATATTTAACTGGCTAATGACGCACATGTCAGGAAAGCTATTACAAATGCAGGAGGGCTGGGCTCATGTGTAGCACATCTGTGAAGTTTGCAGAGAAGCCATTCCTCTTGTAGAAGGCTTGCCTGACAATGTCACTCGCCTGTTTGGCTTTAGGTATGATATATCTATGTTTTCCTTAACAGCAATGACTCACTGCTTAGTTAACTGCAAAATAACAATGTCTGCCATTCAGGAGACACTAAGAGGCCATCCCAGACCTTGTCCCAATCACTACTTCCATGTGCTGCCACACATTTCACAAGATGAGCATAACTCTTTTCATGCTGTTGACAGCGATTCTCTAGAGGCAATTATGGTAGCAAAAGGCAGGACAGCCCTGTAGTGATTGGTAATGAGACAGAGGCCTTTGGGAATTGTCTAACATGAGGATCAAGGCACAAGGTTGCCTAATGGAGCCTGGGTAGACACCGTGGCAGATGTTTGTACCCTTTGTTCAGGATTTACACAGCAATAATTGGCTTTGGCATTAAGATATTTTTCTTGTTTTTTGCCTCCTGAAAGTGATAAGACTTAATTATAAAAAAAGCATACTGCTGATGTTGTGACACAAGAATATAACGCTGTACATTTATGCATTCTGGTGCCAGAGGTGATAAAATAGAATCCTTTTATAATAATTTATGGCCTCTGTGTTCCAAGGCGAGACGGTTCATTGTCAGATGCATCTGTTTTAGGCCAAAATAAATCAGCTTTGGGGGGGATAAATCACATCCTAAACATGATGTATGCAGCAAATTACTTAACAAACCTAGTTTTCTTGCTCATGTTTAGGCATGAATGAACTGCTAACAAATAACAGACAATAGGGTTGATTTACTAAAGACAAATAGGCTGTTTACTTTTCATCATACAATTCCCTTTTTCAAAAAAGGGAATTGTATGATGCCAAGGAATTTGCCCTTAGCTTAGTGAGAGTGGTGAAAATTCACTTTGCAAAGAATATCCAATTACGTGCAAGCAAATGAAAAAAATAATATACTGTATTTTTTCTTGCACCTCATTTACTATGCTAACGGAAAATTCCCTTGAAAAGTAAACAGCCTTTTTTGCCTTTAGTAAATCCACCCCAATATCTCAAACAAAGAGCATAAAAAACATTTATCATCTTCAATACAAGATAGGGTATTTAGATATTTTAGTATATGTAAAACATTTCATAGTACAAAACCAGTCTGCCCAAGTCTGCCCAGTGAAATATACAGTGAATGTTACAGTAATTACGTACTTGGTATACTAAGGCACAGATTTTCTGGGAGGGTTGGCAGACAGGTGACAGCTGTAGACATATTAAAAAAAGGTTTGAGGGCAAGCATCCTGCACCTTGTTAATACATTGGAATTAATCTAGCAACCATGGGATATGCACCTGAGCTCAATAAGCAAAAAGTTAATATTGCTTAAGATAAAGTCACATCAAGGGGTATATATTTAGCTTTGAATGTGACATTCACTGCAGGTTAATTTTTCTGGTATATATGTTTTTGATTACAAGGATTTATTCACCTTCAGTGAATAGGGTGAATGCCACATTCACTGCTTTATAAACATGTCCCTTAGTATTGTTATTAAATTCTGCTTTTGTTTAATGTTATGTGACACATAAAAAAATAACAGAAAATAAACTCATAAAGATTGTTTATTTCATATACCTAATTGATAGCTACTTTTCAGCTGCCAGTAACCTATCAGCTTTGTTCATGTTATCAAATCAAGTGTAATGTCTGACTACCTACATGGGTTAATGCATAGATTGCAACATAGTACACATTAGTAAATTAGTTCAAATGACCTTAGCAACTCTTTAAATCTATAGAAAATAACATTTTAGTTCATCTAGACTTACAAAGCTTCATGTAGAGGTCACTTTTGCGAACTCTGGTAGCAGAGTGGCATTTAGAACTCTTAACTGACACCACTGTGGGTAATGTTAGATAAATGTGTTAGTGTTCACTACCTCTGTGGTCTCGATTTTTATTTATGAAAGTTCCTCTGGGATAAAAAAAATCACCGACAGGCCAAAGTGCCAAATTATACCAATAATTTTAAGCTTCCACTCTTCATCTCTCATTTTTCAAGAGAATGTTTGAATCTGATTAGTTTATTTGAGGCAATGGATTGTCTAAGACAACTGTTGATAAATAAGCTTGATATGTATCCATGTCTTAGGCTTTTAATGTTGTAATTCCCTGTTGTAAAAGACTAATGCTAATCCACTCAGTCATCCTACAGCCTTTCCTACATTTTGGGACACCCTTAGAGCCTTGAATAGTTGAGCTGGTAGTGTTAACTACAGTGCAGATAGAGTTGGTTGCAGGAGGACTAGTGGCTTTGTAAGATTTTGTATCACATGCATCTACTTCATGTCATCCCAAAAACAGTTGAGTTGTGTTTTTAAAGTACTTGGCAGTCCATGAACTTTGCAGTTTTAGGAGTGCATGGTATGACATGTTCCATATGTAGGCCTTAGTATATTCAGTATAGAGTTAATGTGGGCAGATACAGCTGGTTGGATGCAGTGTAGAGAGATATTACTGTAGTTTGCAACTCTTGCTTTTTGCCATTGCAGTGCAGTGAGTAGCAGCCTGGAAGATGACTCGGAACCCCTATCAAAACGACATTCAGATGGCATCTTCACTGACAGCTACAGCCGCTACAGAAAACAAATGGCTGTCAAGAAATACTTGGCAGCAGTCCTGGGGAAAAGGTATAAACAAAGAATTAAAAATAAAGGACGACGAGTAGCATACTTGTAGCGATGAGCAACCAGCCACCCTGTGTGTACAGCCCCAACAAAATGAAAAAAACAAAACAAAAAAAGTCATCTCCAAACTGACTGAACAATCATCGCTCCTGTGTTATCTACAAACATGTATTTATGTATGAAGTAAAGCCATTAAATGAATATTTTGATAATAATATTGTTTTTCTTTTGTATAAAAGCACTAAATTCTCACCTGCTGTTTATGTTTTTTATAGAAAAAGAAATAGAGAAAAAAAGACAATCATTGTTTTGAATATTTTGCTCCTATTTTTGTAACTTGAAATTAAATGGATAGTATTTTTATCCACAACAGGGTTGAGAATGTTAATTTTAACCTTTTGCTGATGGTCAGATGTTGATGACCTAGTGAACCTAGTACAAGGGTTTATAAGGATTTGGGAGAATCACTGAAAGAGACTGGAGATTCTACCCTTCGTGAGTCCTAGCACAGACCCTTATAAGCTTTCTAGGGCACTGTTCCTCTGCTTAAATTAACCAAATGTGGTGCTGTCTTTAATTTCACATTTTTATGTATTTATGTCTCCTAAATAGTCCCCTAATAACCCAACAGCTCTACCAAATTTATGGACTCCTTTTGAAATACTTTTTTTAATGGAGTTCCAAACCCCAATGAAATTGTCAATATTCTTACTGATTGGATTGGGCCACATAGCAAAGAAATCCTGGCAACATGTACCTGATGGTTCAGTGACAGCGAGCTGTAACCTATAAAGTTGAAGCAAATGAGATAATGTGGTGTTGTCGATTAGCAAATAAACCAGTGTAACCTCAGATGTGACTGGTTGGTTTGGACAACTCCTCTGTAATGAAAGGCTAATATGAAAGCTGGAAATAGGTACAGCGCAGTCTAAAGGAACTGCCCAAAATGAAGTACACGGTTGTGGACCTGTCAACAGAGTTGGGAAGTAATGAACAAACTACTTTTTGAATGGGTCCATTACCTCACTGACAATGGGCAGCTTGGTATTGGAACGTGATACAAAGTATAATGTGTTTCTCTCCAGTGCTGTCCATGCTTCTCATCCTGTGAATCTACCAAAATATTTCTTCAGCTCTAACTTAGATTTCTTTCTTTTGCTGTCTTTTGTGGGGTTTTGCCTCTTTCACCCCTCTCTTTCACCATTTTAGTACTGTCATCCCTTGACTCATTTATTTCAAATATTGTGACAAAAAAGTGTTATGTTTATGCAAATTCTTGTAAAGATAGGATCCCCTGTTGTAGCTACTACTAAATAATTATGCACTACTACTAAAGTTTTGTTCCTTGTTTTTTGAGTCTTTAAAAGGTAAAATGTATTTTTCTACATTATGGCTTATTGCTTAGTAAAAGTTATTTCATAAAACCACATTTTGTCGTATATATATATATATATATATATAGATATATATTGATATATATATATATATAGATATATATCTATATATATATATCTATATCTATATATATAAACATGTAGTATTCACAAGCATTTTCGGTTTTAAAAAACACAAAAAAACTGAGGTCTAAAGCGACATGCTTTGTATCATTCCCATCATGATCATGCTTTTGTCGATATACATGCCTAGAGAGTGTAAATACTTTTTTTCTTTTGACTTAAAATGACATAAAGAGAAAACTTCATCTGAGTCACCAATGTCTAAATGAAGAACAGGAACACTAGAGAAAGTGTAACAAATCTTTCAGCTTTTTCTTCCTTCGAGTCTGATCAGAAGATGATGAAACAAAGGAGCTAGACTTGAGTTCCCCCATAGTGGCTCAGCACTGCCAGCTGATCCTATTGCCAGCAGTAGAATTGCACATGGGAATTCATTCTGCACCCAAGTCCTGTGCATGACATCAGTCTTTCATTTTGCATTCTCCTCAAGCAATGTGACGCAGGATGCAGTTTGCAGCTTTCGTGCCTTTCCTCGCCTTTTAAATCGCCACGAATCACAGATGGCTTTTTAGTGGCCCTACAATGCTGCAACACATCAGCTTGTATTGTAGATTCTCACCTGTGTTTGTTATTAGTAGACAGGGTTATATTGTGTGTTAGCTGTAGAATTGACATAGGGTTTAATTTGCTTTCCTAGTCGAGTAGAGTAGTTACTGCATCATCTATTTAGTATTCAAACCTTTGTATGATTTACAGCAAAGCCAACAGCCTTACTAAATGAATTGGATCTAATATAGTATGATCTGCATAGATGTAAGTCTATTTTGTGTGCAACAGAATTATTAATATCAAAGTGAATTTATGACACACCTATCTAGAACTAAAAAATGATTAATGCTATATCAAGTGTGCAAAGCTTGTGTTAATAAATTTTTGTAATCAATGCAATTTTGTCTACTGTTTGAAAGGTAATTTAAATGAAATGACATTTGTGCATTGACTAAAAGCTTTAGCTCAATTTATTCTATATGTTTACATTTATTTAATTCATTTGGTCTTAAAAGGCGGAACTATATTGGATATATGTTTATATGTACACAAAATCGATTGCAGTTTTTTTGTATTTGTTAAGACTAATATGTTTTTTGGATATTGTAAATATAGTAATTAATACAAATTAGATCTGTTCAAATACATTATGCCAAAGCAATCATTAAATATACAGTTGATTATCTTGATTTGAAGATTTGCCCTGGTTCCCCAGTGCCTTTCCTAAGTTAAGTTTCTGTACTGTTAACGAGCATAACATCAATACTGTTTTAAAGTAAGAAAACTAGGATTTATTTAACATCTTATCTTGATTTTAGCATTACATTGACTCATGCTAAACCAAATAACAAGTGTCATGTCGGTGTATATGGAAATATGTTTTTTTTCTTTTCCTAAACATAAAAAAGATCAGTGGAAAGCATATTCCCAAAGATTATAAAAGTTCCATCTTAAGTGTTCAACATGAGTATTTACCGCACTGACAGTCAAGTATCTGATGATGGAAGTAGAGTGACGTAGACTATGAATCTCTTCTGGAAGAAGACTGATGCGAGTGCATATTATAGGCGAGTGATGCTGGAAATATTAGATTCCATTTTTAGACTCCGTAGTCTACTGGGAAAAACACAAGCCTGTCTGAGTAATCCATGTGGGTTTAATGGATGGCAGACTACATGGACAATGATACTTTCTTATCTCTATCTTCTGGAAAGTAATCTTTCTTCAAACCAGCCAAATTACAGAGTAAACCCTCATTACCATGTTAAATAACATTATAGGTTTCTTTACTAATGAAAAAACAATCCTCTACTTCAAAGAACACATTAGTTGTGCAATATGGTGTGTACTAAATCAGTTTTAAACACTGCAGTTTAACAAGCATTTATTGTAAATCATGATAAAGAAAGGTAAACTCTTTTCTACTGGCAGTAAACTTCCACAACTAACCCTTGTCACCCCGTTTTCCAGCATTTTAGTGCTGTGTTAAAAGAATGTGAAACTGCATGCAAATTTAATTATGTGATTTGAATCATTATAGCCGATGGTAATGAACTCACCTCTGTGTTTTCTGCAGTTCAAGTGCCACTGACTATAAAGCCAAAAGCTTTGTTTTATATGCAGTTTCAACAAAGATGCACAAGTATGAACAGGGTCGTATGTGGATAAAACCTCAATATAGGGGATTAAAATGGACCAACACCAAGTCTGGCACTTAGTAAATAGGTGTATATTTAGCATATAATTCCAGAATAAACACAGCAGAGCACTTTCTCACATGTGACCATGGCTGCGTAGGAAGGGCCCTTCTACAGAAACACCCTAAAATGGATGACAAAGAAAGCCTGTGCAAAAAAGCAGCTAAGGAATGCCTACTGTTAGTACATCATCATATCAATCACAGATGGCTTGTTTTAAACTGTTTAGGTGTTGCTTGAGTCTAGGTCCACTTTGAAATTAAAAAAAAATCAATAATCTGATCAGTTTCATCTGTTAAATGTAACTTAGTTTTCACTTTTTACTGCTTCGAATTCAAGTCTATCAATACATGGTACAAGCCAATTAATTAGCCACAAGACATACACATGTTTTCTCTTTTACTTTAGGTTTTTGACTTGGGCAAAGAAACAATAGAAAGAGAAAAGCTTAGGTCAAAGTGGCATGCCCAACACTTACTAAATGGGATATTGTATAACTAGAAATATTGCCCACAATTATGAACTTTGGTTCAAGAAATGTCATGAATTACATAACCAGATATAATAACTGGAACCATCAAATGATATAATTTGCAAATATAAACATTTATTTTTATTTGAATATATAAATAAGTATGTAACTACTATTTTAATTATCCTATACTTCAAATTCAACAATTGTCATACGTTTCTAAAGCACATCCAATTTAAGATTCTAAAATGAAACATTAAAACGCATACAGGGAGCATAGTTCACATGCTGAGTAGTTCATAAATTAATCAGACCTTATTGTACTGACCTGTGCACTCACTACTTTTGGTCTTAAATCTGGTGATCCTGGACTGTACTAGCTGTTGCTTCTGGAATGCTCACTGACTGCACCTTGCTGCCTCTCTCTCTCAGACACACACACACACACACACACACACACACACACACACACAGAGAGCCTGATGTATAACATTGCAGGAACTTTCACCAGTCTGCTCTGTGTTAGCTGTGCTGCCAGTAAGTATAATGTAATGGAGAGATGGGCACAGACAAACACCCTTTTCAGGGTATTAGGCACTAGACTGCATATATATTCCTCTTTAGGGAAAATGGTGTTAATTGGCTATATATTGTGATGTCACTAGATTGTCATTTTTAAAGTGCGTTGTAGAAGAAGTTCCTCACAGCTACTAATCAGAATCAAACCTGCCTTGAAAAGAAAGGGAATTGCATGTCACAGGCTTTGGAAAGTGCACTCCAAATGAACTCCTCCTTGGCCTGTTAGATAACCTGTGAGCTCTGGCTGCAGGATTATAGAAATGCAATGTTTACTAGTCAGCATTAGCAGCTCACTGCTTGTTTTCGTCTGTTGCTTGGGACTCTACAGTAGTAATTCGTTTCTTGCAACCACCAATCAAAAATAAACCTGTCCTAGAAGTTTGAAGCTGATTGGGCACTGAAGGTAGCAAAGAGAGAGGACGTTACACAACACCACACTCCTACAGCCCTCCTTCTGAGGTGTGTGCTTATTTTCCAGGGAATGTGAAAGAACTCAGACTATGGTATATGAAATGACTTAAACATACTCCCTGGATTTGGTAGATAGCAATAGTAGTTGAAGGAATGCTTTACCTGTTGACTGGCATTTCTGGGAGTTTTTTTAAGACAATTGTGCCAATATAGTAAATACATTCATTTTGTGAACCACTTTACAGGCTAGGCATTTTGTATCCAGCAATTTGTCTTATTATTAATCTGTTTATTCTGCTGTACTCTCTTCATTTAGCAGGGTTTTGTCCTGTATTAAAAAGGGGATGTATTGCAGGGACAAGTCTATAATTTTGCCACTTTATAGATCATTGGTTCGACCTCATCTGGAGTACGCGGTCCAGTTCTGGTCACCAGTACTAAGAAAAGATGTCCTTGAGTTGGAAAAAGTCCAGCGGAGAGCAACCAAACTAATTAGGGGTATGGAGGACCAGAGCTACGAGACAAGGCTACTAAATTTAAACATGTTCACATTGGAGGTGAGGAGATTAAGGGGGGATATGATCTCCATGTACAAAATGTTCAATGGTGGTAGCAACATTAGCGATAAACTGTTTAAAATTAACTCCATTACAAA
>NW_017306275.1:263490-298068 GCF_000935625.1 Nanorana parkeri
GGGTTGTGAACCACTTTACAGGCTAGGCATTTTGTATCCAGCAATTTGTCTTATTATTAATCTGTTTATTCTGCTGTACTCTCTTCATTTAGCAGGGTTTTGTCCTGTATTAAAAAGGGGATGTATTGCAGGGACAAGTCTATAATTTTGCCACTTTATAGATCATTGGTTCGACCTCATCTGGAGTACGCGGTCCAGTTCTGGTCACCAGTACTAAGAAAAGATGTCCTTGAGTTGGAAAAAGTCCAGCGGAGAGCAACCAAACTAATTAGGGGTATGGAGGACCAGAGCTACGAGACAAGGCTACTAAATTTAAACATGTTCACATTGGAGGTGAGGAGATTAAGGGGGGATATGATCTCCATGTACAAAATGTTCAATGGTGGTAGCAACATTAGCGATAAACTGTTTAAAATTAACTCCATTACAAATACAAAAACTAGAGGCCACCACCTAAAATTGGTGGAAAAAAAATTCCAGCACAAGGGGCGAAGGGGGTTCTTCACAGTAAGATCAGTTAGGGTCTGGAACTCACTGCCAGAGGCGGTGATTTCAGCAAATAATGTGGAATTGTTCAAGAAACTTTTGGACGATTTCTTAAAGGACCATAATATACAGGGGTACAGGTACTCCTAGAATGAGATCCTAATAGGTTGGACTTGATGGACTAATGTCTTTATTCAACCTCAAATACTATGTAACTATGTAAGCTGTCTAACTTTTAGAGTATTTGTTTTGAATACTCTTGAAGTTGTCCTGCTTGTATGTGATTTGCAGGTTCATGTTAGACTCCCTTTGACTGGCAAGAATGTTCCTGGCATGAGGTGAGTGGTGTGACCCCTGTGCCCTGGGTTAGAGCAAAGTATTTTTAAATTAACCTTAATTCCTATTTTTTGCTTTATCCACTATGTCACAGCACTGTGTTCCAGCAATAAAGATATTATAAGGCAGTATTTCTCAGCTCACAGAATCACAATTGTTTGTAGCTAACAAAATATAATAAACATAAACTATTGGTGGAGATGAGATCTAGTGGTATAGATGAGTAATCCTTCACTAGAAGGCACAAAAACTGTTACTTTCTACTCCTAATTACATAATGCTCACTTTGTGTGGGACCTAGAGCAAAGTGATTGTTATCTCTCTCCTCGACCATCACAACTCCTTTTCAATTACCTAGCCTTACTCAGGTTATCCCCTGTTTAGCCTATTATGAATCCTACTGCCAGAACTATTCAGCTTGCAAACTGTTTCCGATTTCATTGATCCCTCTGCCAATCCCTTCACTGGCTTTTGCTTAATGATTAAAATTAAAAATACTAAAAACATAATAAAAAGCCATCATCAGCTCTGCCCTCAGCTACGTCACCAACTTCATCTAAATATATCACCCAAGTCATCCTCTCATCTCCTCCTGAGAGTTCCTGCTTTATATCCCCCTTGTTAACATGCATGCTCACCTTCAGAACTTCTGCAGAGCCTTCCCCTTTCTCTGGAACTCAATACCCTAATCTGTCTATCTCCCGTTCTGTTTGCCTTTATGTGATTGCTGAAAATGTATCTCATCACGTAAGCCTATCTTGCCTTTACCTAAAAATGGTACTCTTGATTACTTTCGCCGCAGTATACCATGAGCTGCAGCTCGCGGTATACTGAGACGCCACAGCTGAAGCGGATCCCGACAATTATGTCTGGATCCGCCCAGCTGCGTGAGTGACAGCTGGCTCTGCCTATCTAGAGGCAGAGCCAGCTGTACCCGACCCTCCCCCGTTCGTTCCGCCAGTCAGCGCTGGAGGATCGGAAATCCAGCCCCTCCCCTGTCATGGCAGAGAGCCGTGACAGCATCGAGAAGTGAGCGAACACCGGTATGTGTTTGCTCGCTTCCCGATCTACTGAGCCGACCTGTGACAGTCTCATTGTCACAGGTCGCCTAGAACTATGAGGTGAGTGAAAAGCACTCACCTCATAGCTCTCCTTTAAGCCTTTCGCTGCAAAGCCCTCGGAAATGCTTTTAACCTCAGCTGGCCACACCATTTTTGCAATTTTTCCCACTGTTTTTATATTCTACTGCTGCATTGCTAGCATTTGTATAAGATCCCCTAAACCATATATTTTCTGAAACCACAGGCCTGGTAGAATAAAAAGATGGTGCTGGTAATTATGTAGGTCCTGCGATAATTGCACAAATGTTTGTCAAATCAATATTAAACCGATAAAAATACACAATTAAATTGATAAAAGTACACTAAAATCAGTGCACAAAAAAATAATTTTCTTACTACATCTAAGAGATAAAACTGCTGAGTTTATATGTAACACATATTTGTAAATTTTAAATTGCTCCTTTTTGCGAATTGGTAAAAAAATGAAGTAACTCAAAACTGTAAATAAGCTAGATATATTAAAAATTGTTTGTGCACTTGTTGGTGTGTGTTGTGATAAAATGATACAGGGTACATTTAATCGCAACACAACATATCACAATGCACAGCAAAGCGTCTCAGCGTTTTTTGATGCGCTGCCACACAGTTAAATTAATGTTATTTTAAAAAGAAAAAAATCAAGCACTTTGATGCATTGTGACAATGCATCGCAGTGTATGTGCATGGCGTACACCACAATATGGTGCACACTGTTGCACATGTATGTTATCTGTCTGTGGGGAGGAGGAAGGGTTGAGTTTTTTTAAGTATTATTATTATTATAAATTTTTTTGTTGGGAGGGCTTTGGGGAAATGTCAGAGGTCTTAACAGATCACTGACATTCCCTTTATGAATTAGAAAAAGAAACACAGGGTCCTCTATCTATTTTTCTGCAGCCTCTGTTCTACATGAATGGAAAACACTCAGTACAGAGGCTTCCCATTCATTCAGAAACTGGTGATAGTAAAATATTTACAATCATCCAGTTATGAATGGGTAGAAGCTTCTGTAGTGAGTGCTACTAGCCATTCAGAAACTCATGAATGAACAGGAAGTGATGTAAAGCACTAACTGGGGACACATAGTACTATGTGTCATAACTGGGGACACATAGTACTATGTGTCCCCAGTTGTTTACAAACACTGGAGTGATCAGCTGATCATCTCCAGTGTTTGCTCTGCACACAGAGAATTGGTAAATATCACAGATATTTACCAATTCTCCGCTCGGCCAAGCACACAGCCGCTGTCATCCTGAAACTGATAGGATGACAGGGGCTCTGCTCTCCTACCCACTTGCTACTCTCTCATGCCGCTCGACCATCCTGATCATCATCTCCCTCCTCCACCCCCACCAGCCATTTCTCCTTGGATCCCGCTGGCTCAGCCCATACAGGCGGGGGAGAGCAGCTGGGATCCGAGGAGAAGCATGGAGCGGCTCCAGGTGGGGAGGAGAAGATGACAGATACTGCCGTCCAGCGATGCCAGCTTGCTGACATAAGCGGCTTCTCTGCTATTATTTTAAAGGGGACCGTCAGGGAAACTGTTTTGATATAAGTTCATAGTCAAGTGGTCAAGTTCATATAAGTCCATGAGCTTATAGCAGAAGGGAGAAAGCCACCCACGTAAGGCTTACTGACCTGGCCAGCTGGAAACAGTTCTGTTCTGCCGTAAACCTTACGTCGGTGGCAGGGAAAGGGTTAATGCCTTTTGTATGACTTGCCCCACCCTTTTAGGTTGTAACCTCTAAGGATCAGGGCCCTCCCAACCCTCTTGTATTGAATTGTATTGTAACTGCATTGTCTCCCTTTGGTTTGTACAGCGCTGCGTAAACAGTTGGTGCTATAAAAATGCTGTGTAATAATAATAATAATAATGCATTTTACCTACAGTATTATTTTGCTGACTCACCCGCAACTTTTTGAGGAGAAACTGCAGAGCCCATTGGAGAAAGTTAAAATTTATGTACCACTTCTTGGATGATTGGGCATACAGTTATAAATGACAAAAACTTTAAAAACTGTTAATAAAGCCATTTGTCAGAGAGATAAACACATGTGCCTCTCACTGTGTATTAATCTGCTTACGGCAGTATTTAACGCTCAAACCTTATAAAATACTAAATCCAAATCAAACAAATACACATTGCCCAGCAAAGTATTTCTTTACATTTTTGCTCAAATATTTACAGTCCCTTCAGCTTTCCTGAACTTCCTGTTCAGTACAAGATCACAAGGGACAACACAGTCTCTAGCAGTTGTCCATCTACTAGCTTGGAGAAGGGAGGAAGAAGGAGCAGAGAGCAGGGGAATGACTTACCTTGCTGTTCCTGTGGGTTTGTGGAAAGACACACAGCTTACTAGCACACACAAGGGATAAGGGTGGCTCCATAGGACCCTGCAAGGAATAGGAGCCATCCCGAAACAGGATATCAGGGCCAGTGTTCAGGGGACCAGCTGATTTTGTAGGAAACTATAACTTTTAAACATACAGTATATTGTAAGTGTAAATCAGCATTTGAAAACAGCGTTCAAATATTTTGACTTTAGTATGTACTAAAAAATGTACATGGAAGCAATCAGATTGTACTCCATGTCTTCTTTACAGAACCTTTTGGACAATATGATGAAGAATATACACAGGTAATCTGGGTAAATGCTCAACAAAATGACTAATAATAATGCATTCTAACAATGATGCTGAACTTAACCTCTCCCAACCAATGAAGTGTTAATGAATACAAGGAATACTCTTACAGCGTCAAATCATATTAATACTTCTTTGCCATATGGAACTGTTTCACAATGTAATTGCAGTAGGGTGACAATGATTCCTATTCATATAGGCTTACTGTGACTAAGAGCATCATTGATTTGGAATGCTGCAATTTCCTTTTTAAACAAATCACTCCAAAGCACCTGACTGACTTTCAGTCAATGAAGTAACAATTATAAAATCTGACACCAGCAGTTGCTTGAACAGAATTCCAAATAGCTGCACACTGTCTGGACTGACCCTAAGATCATAAAAACAAGTTTCATGTCTAACAAATAAAGTAAAACTCCAGACAAAACACATTTCAATGAAAAGCTGATTCCTATTTTCTTTTTTGAGTGTTATTTGAATTAAAAAGATACTATTCCGTCATGATTTAGGCCTGCTATAAGCAAAATAAAGTGTGCCTGAGAACTTCTGCTTTGTTAAAGTAGATCTATGGACAGAACAAAAAAGGAAATATATGCTGCGGTCTATCATTATCATTACCATATCACTTTTTATTGATCCTGTCAGTGAAATCATTATTTTTTTTCTCTTCCTGTTTTAGGGTGACAACATGGTTAATTCTGTACAAAATCACACAGCAGCATTGTCACCCTGTGGACAGGGCAGTCAATGTAATTCTAAAGGGACTTTAAGTAATCAGAAAACAAAGTACAACTCCATATAAACGTTTTAAGCATTTACAGCAATGGTATTTGTTTTATTCTGGAAAAAGATTTAACCCTTTTGCCGCCAAGGTTTTTTTGCACACATTTTATAATCCCCCATTTTAGGCCTAAAATTACTTATAATCATTAATTATTTGTATATCTTACACTGTAGAATAAAACGGCAGCAGTTGCAAATTTTTACATCACATGATATTAGCGCCACTCTTTGTCAAACCCAAAATTTCATTTAGGTTAATTTTAGTTCCTAAAAATAGAATATAATACCCAATTATAATTATTTACAATTTTTTGTAAAGATATAAAAGATGAGGTTGTGCCAAGTAAATATATACCCAACATGCCAAGCTTAAAAGTTGTGTGTGCCTGTGAAATGGCTACAAAATACGGTACCCCAAATTGTCTATTGGCGACACTTTAAAAGCCTGTATATGTCATCAGTTTAGAGTCAACTGTGAATTTCGGACCTAGAATTATTGCTCTCACTCTGGCACATGCAACAATACCCAACATGTGTAGTACAATCATTGTTTTCATATATAGTCACACCTGATGCGTGTTTAGGTTTGTATGCACGTGTTAGCAGGTGCAGGGGACTTTAATTTTTTGGAGGTATTTTAAAATGTATTTTATTTAACTTTAGTTTCTTTAAATTTTTACTTAACTTGATTGCTATCACATAGGGGGATCACAAGCAACCTATGTGATAGCACATTAGTGGTGACGGGTACTCTTTAAGCCGGAAATTATGCAATCTGTGTCGCTTCCAACTCCATTCAGCAGGGAGGAGATCAGACTCTCTCCCCGCTTCCTGCCAACACCCGTGATGCTGGCCTTGAGCCTGCAGGAGGGGCATCAGAGCCCAGGAATCAAGGCAGGGGTGTCGGGCTGGGGGGCACTCTTCACAGAGCCCATGGAAGTGATCTGCTGTTTTAAAGACAGCCATATTTAGTAACTTCATCATGTAATTTGCTATTTAGCCCATAGATCAAAATGTCAATTTGTGGAATTGCAGTTTAATTCACATTCACCTTTTATTAGAGAATCTGTCACTTATTTAAGGTAGAGTCACAGGTTCCCTGTATGGACAACTCCCACTTGATGATATTTTCTGCTCAGCTCCAATACCTAGTCCTTATGGGCATGGTTCTGAAGAAGGAACAGATAAACAATGGAACCTAGTTAAGGTGGAGGTTTGTTTTTAAAGAGAGCCATGAATGGGCACAGTGACAAAGTCTCTATATACTAGAAGGACTGACTTCCACCTGGTATAAAAAGAGGCAACATTCATTGCTTTGGTAAAACCGCAGCTTACAGTAAGATAAAGAAACACCTGGTCCAAAAATACAAGTTTGGAAAGACTGGGGCTTTTCTTTAGATGGCTAAAAACATGAGATTTGCCTTATTTTTACTTACAAGGGAGATTTGAAGTCAATATATGATCAAAATGCATTAATTAATAATATTTTTGCTTCTTTCGGCGGCTGGATGACTGACTATGGTTCAGAATCCAATCGGAAATGTCACCATGATGGTTTAGGATAGACAAAGCTATAATAGCTTCCTCTCTTGAGAAATTATTATGAAATAATTATTTATAAGGGCCAATAATATCACCCTAATAGCTGTATGTATGATGATTATGTGCTACTGCACAGACTACATTTGAGCAGCAATGAAGGATGCTTTTTATCCTGACAAGTTATTGGCAGCAACTCAGAATTTGCGCTTATTATCATTTCCTCAGTTTTAATGCATCATTCCTAAAAACTGCAAAGGCTGTATATTAAAGGGTGTCATCAGTCATTTATATCTATGACTGCAGTCCTAAACATCTCATGATTCTCTGTGTATAAAAAGCCCTGCATGTATCTGTACATTATTATTATTAATATTATTATTTTATTAAAGGTACTATTATTAAAATATTTTTCCATAACCAGATCTGTTTTTAGGTTTATTGATTAAAAAAACAAACAAAAAGATCACTTTTTTTAATTGAGTCATTATTTTTTGCAATACAGGGCAAGTAATATTCCCCTATGAAGAGCAAGTTTAGATATTTATAAGACAGTGTTCACAGCTGTGCTACTAAAACGAGATATAACATTTCAGTAGCCAGCATTCTGTGGAAAATGATCTAACTGTGGCGTCTGCACAAACACTGCTATTTGCAATATGTGAGCGATATTAAATAGACAGAAATTTATTCATAAAACATTGACATTTTATTTGTTAAACTCCCACTCACAAATACGACATTTGGAGCCCCCGATAAAGCAACAGGTGTTCAGAATGTATCAAGGACACTCGGTGCTGTAAGTGGGACAGTGTGTGGTTCACTAGCCATATGTTAGATGGCTGCATATCACAGAAATGTGAGTAATTGTTGCATACTAAAGGTTAACCTGCATATATTAGTACAGTGGTATAGACGATTACTGCTGTATTTATGTAGGGTAATATAGATTTCATTCCTCATGGATTTTTTTGAAACTAATGGAATAAGCAAGTACAAGTTATGCTGGTTAACTATTTTAAAGTCAATGATCTATAGCAGCTCTTTTTCTTAAATTGATTCTACATAGCATATGTGGAGTATCCAAATGAATTATCATGTCAAATATGCTATTCATACAGTAGAAGTCATCCAATATTCCATGTATAATTCCTGGCAGTTCAAACCCTTGATTTAAGTATAAGAAGGAAAATGTTGAAGCATAGACACAGAAGACAAATAGGAAGAAGTTTCCATTCCAACCGCAGTGTCCTGCTGGTTGTTGAGAAATGTGTCTTATTTAGAAGCCTGCTCTTGTCTAGACACAACATACGCTAATTTGAGTCTAAAGTAGAATAATTGCATTAAACCAAACTAATACATAAGTCCCAGGTGGATCTGGTCAGCTTGAACAACATGAAGCGCATTTATAGTATGGCATATGTAAAACTGGGATCAGTTAGATTTCACAGTTGAGAGTCTCAGCTTTCCGCAATGTTTATAGACATATTGAGGCTGATTCATAAAAACTGCAGAATGGAAAATTAGCACAAAATTGGAGTTGCTGCTCATAATGACCAATCAGAATTATTATTTAATATTCCATAAAATGAGAAGTGAAATTGGACTGGTTGCTGCTGATTTTTTGCAAATTTTCTTTTATTATTTTAGTTAATCTGCCCCATTACTTAACACCACTAGCTTTAACTTGATCGAACAAATTCTGCACCTAGAGGGTCAGCACCACACTATCTGGCATACATTTTAATATTCTTCATGTTGGCATGTTTGGCAGGGCCGGATTTACTCTCTGCTGCCCCAATGCCAGGTTCCTCAATGCGCCCCCATGTATGCAAGCTGCATACAAGTGATCTCGGCTCTGCATACAAGTGATCTTGGCGACATTGCCGAGATCACTTGTACAAAACAAGTGGTGGCTTCCCAGCTGTACATTTAGCCCTGCCTGCCCAAAGCAGGGCTAAATGTATAAAACAACTACCCGCCCGACGCCCGGAACTGCACACCCCGGCTGCCCCGAGGCCGGGCCTCGGTTGGCCTTGTGGGAAATCCGGCCCTGATGTTTGGGAAACACATATAAAGTAAAAAAAGATTGCAAGTTCTGTGCTATGTTTGAAAGTGTTGCAGCCCTAGTAGCCTAGTGTGCCCTTGAAAAGGAAAAACACAAAATCTGTGGCAAAGGGTGCAGTCAAAGCTGTGTATAATTTAACCAACATACAAGAGTCATATTGCTGTCTGCCTTCCTTGAAGGAAACCAGACTTGAACTGGTAATCAGGGGGCCTGTGGAATTTTAAATATAAGCTTCTATGGTCAAGTGGATCTAAACAATAGTGTGATCTGTTGGAAGCTGCTTATTATTTAGCAGCTATGTTTTATTAAACTAGTAAATATGTGTTGTTTATATACATTCTACACTTGACTCTGCAGCCTGTGCTAGTGCTGTAGTCTGTGCTAGTGCTGGAGTTTAAACACTTAGGATCCAACAGAAATCCCAACAGTGCAGCTTGTGCTTGATTACAAGGCCATAATGTTTTCTTTACTGCTGTTTTGGGATCTTTTTACGTTGCACATGTATTTTTCTTTAATTGTGACATTTTTACTTACAGGCACAGAAAACCTTATTGGATCACTAACTCTTTTTAATATTTCTTTAGTATTTGTGTAACAGAATAAACAGAAACATAACTGTATCTCTTTTTTATAATATTTTTTAACATTTTAGCTTGTTACAAATGAAAATACCTGCTGCAAGTTTTAAACATTTTAAAGCTGTACTCCAGGCAAATATAAAAGACACAAATTAATCCAGCTATGTATTCATTTAAACTTTATGAAAAATGTAATCTTTAACACATGCAGTGTAAGTACTTGAATTAAATGTGGTATCAGCCTCTTGTAGTCCTTGTACAACAGAGATCAAATTGGGAGGTTGTGCAAGTCGAACCTATGTTCGACTCGAACGTTCAGCCCATCCTTACTGACAAGGAGCATGTTGAGAGAAGTAGAGAACAAAATCATGGGGACATGAGCTTATTAATCTGCTACTCACTGTCTAGTCACAGGCTTTGGGAAGGACACATCACGTAAGTGTTACTGAAGTAGAAAAAAAATCAGGTCTCCTCCCCTGCAAGATAGGGTTGTGCTGTGTGTCAGAGCTGTGTAAATCTGACAAGTGGGAGGATAGATAAAAACATTTTCAACGTAACAGAGCTCCCTTATATGTATTTCATCTGTTTATTTAGCTGTTTGCCTACAGTTCAGAGTTATTAGTGTCATCTGCTTTTGAACACTCAACAGTATAAGAGAATGTAAAATGTTTTGGGTCAGTTTTGTTTAACAAAAAGAAGTATTTTATTAATTAATTAATGTATTGTTATATTGATATAAAAAACCCTTTTTTATAAATTGTTGTTACAGGGCATTAAGGGTTTTCTAAGGATTAAGCTTAGCCGAGGCTGTTGATTTTTAGGCTCTCTCTCTTTCATTGAAACTTCTTATTGTGCAGGTGGAATAAGCTTCCCTCTTGGATCATTCAGTTGTTTCTGTTTACATTTCTAACAGATTTCCCTTATATGTTTAAATGGACTTGCTGTGAAATTGGGATTTTGGGCTTCTGAAATTAATGAAAAAGCAAGGGTGAGTCCTTCCTTAAAATAGCAAATTTTAGCCTTGGACTTAGCTGGCCTATTAGCTCTCAAATAATCTTCTTGTGCACCTAACTTTTTTAGAGGAAGATCCCTGGTTCGCAGAGTTTCTCAATCCTTAAAGAAGCTGGCACATATAAGACATATGGGAGACCTTACCATAGCTAGGACCAATAATGTGGTCACCGTCAATTAATTCCTTATTAGCCAATTTGTGAAGTGTGAGGTCAGGCCAACTGATAACTTTAGGATTTTAGTCTTGAGTCTTGTTACGTAGACCTATGCTATCACAATAAAAACTACTGCAGGATTTGGTAGTGATCTCTTCAAGATATCTAAAAAGGGAGATTGGAAGGGATGGAAGTCTTAGGGTCTATATAAAAGAAAACTGAGATAGGACAATTAATATTTAAACCAGAATATGTCCTAAACGGACCATTAATTGAAATTGTGTGAATTGGTGATATGCTGTGTGTCTTAGTGTCTTAAATAATATCCTAACCTATGGACATTATTATAGAGTTGGACCTGGCTTTGTGCACCTGAACTTAATAATTTGGAAGTGTCCACATACTTTTTGCCATGTAGTACATATAAAGCCTCCCAGCAGCCAGCTGTACATACTGTATAATACATAACCCAAATTTCAGGGAAACATCTAATAGTGCCCACTTGAAGCAAGCTGAAAAACCTAAGGGGTTACTCACTAAGCTGCCAAAGGCAGCCGAATGAATAAACGAGCCGGATCGAAGTGAGCCGAAGCCTCATCTGGCCAAACCAAAGGGAAGAGCCTGTTTGCCTCTGCCAATGCAACATCTGGATTGGCTGAAGTGAATGTTCAACAGTTCATTCCCTGCTGTTCACCCCTATTCTACAAGGGGTGAAACACCAGAGAGTGAAAAGCTGAACGGTCCGCTCATCTTTCTGTTCAGTAATTCTGTTCACTACTTCAAATCACCATTTGTGGCCAATAGATAAGTGCATTGTTTAGAAGTAGGTGTTCTCAGATGGTATGTTGCAGGTATTACAAGCCACACTATAATTTCCTTTTTAGAAATATTAAAATGTAAGTGCCTAACTACCAAAATGCATTGCTTCAGTAACTGTCAAGTTTGCAAAATATGCAAAGCAGTGCCATACTACAGACTAGGGATGGGGTTAGATTAGAGCTGATGCAAGGTTCTCTGGCTGTTCACTATTTGACAAACAGGCAAACTAAATAGGTTATTTGCCTGCCATGGAAAACCTCTGGATGTAGTGGAAGTCATGCATTTAATAGCAATATTACTACCACTACTAAATGTGACAGCTTCTCGCTCAGGGTTTGTGGTTGCTTGGACATTAGCAGCCGCTGGCATTCTAGCAACCAATGATGCATCCCTATCACTTTCCACTTCAGCTATGTTGTCCTAGATTGTTCACTTCTCCTGCCTTCTCCAAACTCTTTTTTTGTGAATAACCCTGTTATTTAAAATGGAAATGTTATTTAAAATTACATTTTACAGCTGCTGTAAGGTTCTAAATCTGTCAAAAAAAACAGAAATGCAGTTGGTGTACAGAACACCCCCAGAAATGTCCCTTTCTGCTTTTGTGAATAGCATACTGATTTTCCCAGAAGTCTGCACTAAGACACAAGTACAATTTGAAGCATCCCTTGCAATAGGAATTTCATTTTTGGTGATATACTCTCTAAGGGTTAATTACTACTAAAGGGATGCAGACGCTGCACCTTTCCAGATTACCGCAGGAAAGGTGCCACAAGCCAGTTATAATAAACACAGACCCTCCTATTCAGGGATCAGTTTGGAAAAGACGTGTTGCAACAAATGATTTATTCAGAACAGAAACAGGTAGTAATCTGCAACAAAGTTAGCTAAAAAACCTTGCAATGTACCGAGATCACAGAGAGGATTAATTTTTTCTCAACAACAGTGGAGTTACTGTTTAAGTTCCAACTTAATAACTTTCCAAACTAACAAATATTTGTATCTTTTTTATTTGTGGATATGTTGCGCAATCCACTGTCTACGTATGTTTTACTTCTCAGTATTACACCTTGAACTGTGACATTTGCTGTTGTAAATGTTCCCATTGGTGTAAAATAAATAACACAATAAAAATGCTCAGTATTGAAGTCTAAAACTCAATGACCAACGGTGACGTTATTTACACAATGAAGGCTTTAGAACTTGATGTATAAAAGAGCGTCACACTGGCTTCTATTTTTACTGCACTGTGATGAATGTCTTTCAGTCTATTGCAAGACAAAAATATAAGTCTTCATTGCGCTTGTTAAAGTCACAAACACCAAAGAGCAATAAACAAACCATGCATGGCAATTGTTAGAACATATGTGTTCAAGTGCCAACTGATGGGTGGGCTATGTGCCTGTTTACAAATATCCCTTCGAGGTTTTCTGTTTCCTACCATTTTGTGTTCATCTGGGTATTATTTAGGGATAGTAGGGCAATGAGCATGTGGGTTGGTGCTCTAAACTGCTACCAGGAGGTACAGCTATTATGGATAAGAACAGTGTGATTCTGACCGTATTACTGTGGATTTACATTTCTGTAAGGAGGCAAAGGGTACAGTGAAGGATTTTGGTCAGGAGGTTCTACAACTAATTCCTTCTTGTTGAGAAACCTTTCTTGTAAGCAAATGCTAAGGAGGGTGGTGGACTCTTCCACTCTGACAACACACATGATCACGTCAACTCAGACTTCTCTAAGGTATGTCGTTTCTGACACATATATCAGCATTTAAAAATTGATAACATGTGACAAGATCTAATTTTGAGAAATCGACAAAGCCTTATAAAACACGTACTTTCAAATAATAGTTGTGTGTTTAATGAACGCCGTATAACCATCGCTGGGGTGTCATCACTTAAAGTGCATTTTTACTTTTGCAGTCAAATTTGAGTCAAATGCCACAACATTTTTGTTATGTGTTTCCATTCACACAGCATACCTGAAATTATTTTTTCTAAAAAATATTTTTACCTTTTAGATGTTTCTTTGGTGAAGGTCTTTGTGCAGATTCCAAGCTACTCTGAACAGTTTGAAAGTGAAAGCAGAGAGACAAAATGAGGGACTGACTGAGATAACTCTCATTAACATGCAATTCTTCTAATTCTTTAACCCTTTGTGAGGGCAGACAGTTTTGAAATCTAGTTTACAACTGACAATATAATCTGCCAGCACATTACAGACAGGGTTAATTACTTCTCACAGCCCCCTGCTTGACATTATATGGGGGGAAGAGCTCAGCAGGATTTTAAGTAAAAAGCACTTAAAATGTAAAAAATGTAATTTTTTTAAAATGCTATGTGAATGATAACATATTACAAATATAAAATAGCTGTTATCTCAATTTAGCTGTAAAACTGGAAATGCACTAAATACAACCGCGAATGTTATCAGTTTAGATTTCTATTGGGGTTGTTTTAAACTCACTTTTAAACTCACTTTTGGTAATTGTCCCCGAAAGGGCTGTGTGTAGTGTTCATTTTCATAGGTATTCTTTATTTTTCATTGACAACCTGCATTTGTTAGCACATTTTCCCTACCAATAAAACACAAGTATCAGCAAAGAGTGGAAGTCTAATAATCATTGCGTGTATGAACCATCCTGAACTTTCCATCATCTGTTTACATTTCTGCTAGGACTGAAAATCTTAAGATGTAAATGATGTGTGTATGCAGCTATTGGGAACCATTTCCCATGTCCTCAAAATGACCGGAAAGATGACAACTCCCAGAGCTGGAGTACTAACAGGGAATGGAGCTGAGGAGCTGAATGAGGCAATGGAAATCAGGTTTACGCTGACTTAAAAGTACAAGTACTCGCCAGGGTGCTGCTATGCTGAGTAGGTAGAATGGGGTCCCCCAGGGTGTGGAATCTAAAGCCCAGCCGGTGTACACCAAAACTCCTGATGGTAGAGATGGACTTGGCTGCGTGCTGACCCCAGGTCATGACCCCCAGGTTCACCCAACTCAGCTAGCAGCCGACAAAGACTCAAAGTTCAAAATAGGCTGTGGACACAGGTACAGGGAACAAATCAAAGCTTAGGGACAGGTAGAAGACTAGGATTTCCAGGGACGAGCCAAAGGTAGGAGCATACTGTAGACAAGGATTTCCAAGGGCAAGCCAAAGTACAGGGCAGAGTGTAGACAAGGATTTCCAAAGGCAAAGCAAACCCAGGGCAGACTGTAGACAAGGATTTCCAAGGACAAAGCAAAGCACAGGGGAGACTGTAGACAGGGATTTCCAGGGACAAGCCAAAGGTTGGTACACAAATAACCATCAAGGGATCTAGCTTCAACAGCAAACAGGGGGCTCGGCATCTGGCTTAGGATAGCGTTGCTCGGTCAGCACAGCATGCACTGCACTGGGTTTAAATGGAGTAATCCAGACAGAGAAACACAGGATTAGCCACAAACTGACTGCACTGATTGGCTGAGAAGCTGCATAAGAATCAGCAAGAGAGGTCAGCCAAGGTCTAAAGCTGCCAGACTAAAACAAGAGCAAGTTAGGAACAGCACAGCCCTTCATGCCTGCAGAACCAGGGGTAAGAGGTCTGCACATACTTGTGGAACACAAGTGACAGCTCAGCTGCAACTTTGCTGCTGAACTGTGACACCCAATGGGAAAAAAGCATCACAGTTCTAATATGTGACAAGAAACAGAAGAGCGCCAGACCAAAACGGATGGTAAAAGTTTAAGCAACTGCAGACCGGCCACTGTGTCCTGTGATCTCTATGATTGGTTATCACAGCGATCATATGATGATATTTACATTACCAAGCTCTCCCCTTCCTCTTGCATCCAATGCAGAGGAGAGTAAAGTGAGTCATTCAATACTTACTAGTGAAAACAAGCTACAGTCGCACCAAAACCAAAAATGTTCAGACCTTTAAATTAAATCCTGCTGCACTTCTTACTGGGTATCCCTGTCAGCGTGAGTGCTTGAAGTGACCACTGATGGTGCCATCAATACTGAAACTTGTTGAAGATGTCACCAGCACACCATATTGAAGTGGAGAACACGTCTGTTTATTGACGCTTCATTTCAAAACAAATAACAAAGTTGCAGGGCCACACTGGGTCCCCTTCATCAAGCCTGTTTATTTACATGAAGCATCAATAAACAGACTTGTTCTTCACTTCAATAGGGTGTGCTGGTAACATCTTTAACACGTTTCTGTATATTAACCCCTTCACATCCCTTATCCTGAACATCTAAACATTAAATCCTTCACCTCCTCCTCCCTCTGTCTATGACCTGTACATTTCTTGTATCTTGTGCACTCTTACCAAGCTTCATGTTTTAACCCTGGCATGCTTCTTTATTTCCAAAAAATTGTGGCAAAAATAAAATCACCTTGGAGTGTTTACTTCTCAAAAAGGGGTCATTTTGGGGATTTCATACTATCCTGACCATTTTATTTGCTATTATTTATAAATGAAAGCAAGAGAAACAGGCTTTTTTTTTATTTGTTGGTCGTTTTTACTTTATATAGTAAAAAAGAAAAAAACGGTTATTAAATACCACTTAAACGAAGGTTCTGTTTGTCCCAATATGATGATATAAAATTAATTTTGTTACAATGTTGTGTGATGGAGGAATTCTCAGCCAAACTGGCACAGTGCTGAAAACTAAAAAAAAGCCTGGCAATGAATAGGGTGTAACATGCTGGTACTGAGGTGGTTAATAATTATGTTGATCAACCAGCCAATGCATTTCAGGGGCAGACACAACTCCTTTCTTCAGGGCATGGAAACAATGGCAATGAAGGAATGGACTCAAAGCAAAAAATTAAAACCTCAGAATATAGATTTAATTACAGCTATGGGTAGTTCTCCCTAAATGTGTAGATGTGCAGGCAGTGATTGTCCCCATTCACTCTATTGTCACATTTATATACTTTGTTTATACTCCCATGTCTTGTTTCAGACATTTGCTGCGGAAGCTAGAGGTGGTGCCACCCTGCCATTAAATCAGCCAGCTTTTATGCATCTACCCCAAAGTATCCATTGCATCAAAATAGCTTGAAAAAAATAATCTTATGTAGTAGGGATGCACAGATACTTTTCGAGTACCAGTGCAGATACTTGGCATTTTCATGAGAGCTCCCAGGGTTGCAGCGGTTGCAGCTGGGACCGGGATCTGGCACTCCACCACAGTCATGAAATCATTAGTCTGTCATGTCATGAAATGTGTAAGTACTCGGCAAGTACCAGTACTCGTACTCGCAAAACTGGCATCTGTGCATCCCTTTATTTATATTTATAAAAACAACATCGTACATTAAAACAGAGATGTACAAATCCCAGCAGCTCCGTGTGCTCCTTACAAATGACAGCGGCCTCCTAATTTTTGAATTTTTCTCTAGTGTAGTCTTGGAGCTCAAAAGTATCGGTACATGTACTCGTACTTGTACCGAGTACTTTACTTGGTATCTGTGCAACCCTATTATGTAGGTATCCTAGTTTTCAAAAATAATAGACATGTGCACTGGCGAAAATATTCGTTTTGTTTCGTTTTGATTCAGATTTTCATGTTTTTTGGGATTCGGGTCCAAAAGTCAATTCGTTTTGGGATTCGGATCTGGATGAAATTCGTTAGCGGAAAATATGTACAGAATTACGCTAACAAATTTCGGGCCGAAATTTCGTTTTCGGAAATTCGGATTCGTTTTTATTCGTCAATTCTGTTATTCGGAAATTCGGAATACATCTAAATCTGCGAATAACGAAAATTTGTCCGAAAAACGAATTTTTCCGAAACGAATCGCACATGTCTAATAAATAATATCCTTGTTCTTTACATAAAATTGTGTATAAATGATGTGAAATGATGTGGGATGCTGCGGCCCAATTGGTGTGTGTATCTTCTCAAATCCTGACAGATACCCGTGCAGTTAGCTCAACCTGCATTTATGCCAAAAGAATCCATTCCATCAAAATATAGAAACAAATATCAATCTCCTGTAGATATTACCGTTTACTGAAATCAAATCCTTGCACTTTACATAAAATAGTACATAAATGGTGTGTGATGCTAAATTCAGGCGCATTGTCCATTTATTTTTTTCTTTTATGCGGTGCTGAATGTTACCCCCTGGACTATAACATAACATAGATTTGGAAGGAGCAGCCTTTTGATCAAGTTTTCATATCTTGCCTCAAGTGTCAGATCCAGACAATCAATAGAAACCTGCAGAGCATGTGAAACAGCCAGAATGTATTTGGCTGCTCCTGGTGGCAATCCAGTTAGAAAGACCCAGGTAGGACTGTTGTATATATAAGACAAAGACACAGCATAGGATTCATCTTCTGGCTGATCTGTGCTAGTGAGTGCAATATACACAAGTTCCTTATCAGAGCAAGCTACCCACTTACTCCTTGAACTCATTTTAAACGATCTGTGTTATTTATTTAAATGTAATGAAAATCTTAAATCAGTTCTAATGACCTAATATTTCTTAACATTTGACCTTTTAAAAAAAAAAAAAAAATGAACCTCATTCATACAGTTTAATTTGGTTTGTGCTGCCTCCATTGAAATGGATATGCTGGATTAGATACAAATGTCATCTCATTTGTGATAATTCTCTCTGCCACTTGATACTTATTTAGCATCTGATACTGTTAACAAAATACTGTACACAAATCCACTTGGAGTTAAAAATAACAATGCGGATAAGTGTTTTATTGTATGGTACAATGTAATTTCACAGTCTTCTGTATGGCTTAAGTAGATGTAAACTCTAACTGGGAGATATTTAGTTTGCTAACACACTGTGCATCATAAACAAATGCTATTTTTTCTTTTATAACATATTCTAACCTTTTTTTCATTCCTTTTTGCATGTATGTGCTGCTGATCTCCTGCAGCCTTTTTGTAGCCACTTTTAGTCTACATACAAGAACTGCAGTGATGGCTGCATGTCACTGCTCTAGGTATATTTCCGGATGGTGACAGTGGCGGAACACGCCTGCATAAGTGTCAACACCGTCATCTTAAAGTCTCCACTGGTAGCACAAGTGCCTGGGTGACAACACAGGAGAACAATTTACAGACACAGCACTGTCATTCTACAACAGGAAGTACATGAACAAGGACCACCTTGGATAACCAGGTCATATTTTAATAAAAGACGTAGATTTCCCACATTAGAAAATTACTTTTCAAATGACATTAGCATTATGATCATATCATTTTAGTGATTGGCTTTACATCTACTTTAAGGAAGAACTTATTAACCATTGCAGTGGGGCTGCCCCTGCGCTTCAAGGGTTAACTGCTCCTTTTGGTCTAGGGATGAATATAACAAAGTTATACTCATCGGATCCTCAGAGCCGAATGGCTGTGACAGCGCTCTCTCCAGCCCGTCTCCTCCTACGCTGCAGCGATAGTGTGTCTCTCAATGTCCTCATGTCCTATACACTGTGTATAGAACATGATGACTCAGGGACCGTAGACTGCTGCAGAGGAGGGGGAGTGAGGCTCCAGGGACCGGTCTAAATGCAAGCCAATTTTGCCTAGAGTTCTTCTTTAACTAAAACAGAAATTTGAAGCTAACTTTATACTTTGTACAAAAAAGCAGGTACTATTTTATTTCATATTTTATTTATTATTTATTTTATGCATATTCAATGTGAAATCATACTCTGGTGTCTCCCAGTCATTTATGTCAAATAAGCCGAGTAGCAGAAGCATGAAGTTGTCATCAATGCTGCTAGACATGGCACTTTTTCATTTTTTTATTTTGCTGATGATGTAATAGTCATAATATGCAACAATGGCTATCCAGTGGTTGATGACATGACTGTCACCAATATATATTTCTTATTCCTGTAATATGATGGGAACATACAGGCATGTCCGGGGACAAAATCAAACCTGTGAAGCTGAGGGCAAAACAAGTAAATCATAAAACCATTGTAAAGACAAGTTATCTATAGAATTATTAACTATGATTATCGTAAGCCTTGTTGTACCAGATAAATGCCTAATATTAAACAGGTAATTTTATCATCAGAATGTGAGCAAAAGTCAAAATTGTATAGGAAAGTAGTGTATGTTTTTTGTAAATGTGCTTAAGAAATGTTGTATTATGTTTAAATCAAATGTTGTTCTAACTCTATCCATGCTGATAGTATCTGGCACAGGGACGTGCGGTCAGGGGAGGCAGGTGAGGCAGAGCCTCACCTAGAATTATGGAGGAAAAAGATGTCAGCTTCAAGTCTGAAGCTGACAGCTTTTTCTCCATTCAGATCGGCATCTAACAGGTTACACAGCAGGCAAATCCTCCCCGCTGTGTAACCTGTCATGGAAGGAGCGCTGCCTGTTAATTACAGGCAGCGCTGCATCCAGCTTTTTACAGCTAGTTAGATTACATGGCAGCGGGCTTCCCCACTGCTTGTGTAACCTAACTATTTAAGCCAGAGTTGTCAAAGCCTCTACTCTTTGTTTGAGGTGTGAGCTCTGTGGGTGGCTTGGACCAATGGCAAAGCGCCATTGGTCCAAGCTGTCCAATCAAAAAAAGAAAAAAAACCTCCACTGAGACCATCGATCTCGATGCCTCAGCTGTGACTATGACTTCCTCCTTTACACTAGCTTGGGGACGGGTTGGGGCTTAGATTGAAAGGGGGTGTGGCTTAGTCTGACGGGGCGGGGCTTCATCAGACGGGGGGGCATGGCGGGACGTGCTGGGGGTGAGGCTGGGGAATGCCTCACCCAGAAAAAGAGGTGCCGAATGTCACCGATCTGACATGCATATATAATACTGTTCAGGTTACACTTAACAGTTGTGTAGCATCCCTTGTGAGGATCACTGGGGCTGGCTTTGTTTACAATGACCAAAAAACACCTATCACATCAAATAAATATGACACAAGTAAACTGTGAATTTTAGTCAGTAGGGTTTATTCAGTAAATTGGTGAATGCAATAGTCAAAACCAATGAACAAAAACCACAATCACATTAAAGGAGAACTATGTGGTCAGTGTTTTTCCCCATAGTTCTCCTTAGGGTAACGGGAGGACACAAACTAGCGTCCTCCCGTTACCCTAAGCTCAGTATACTGCGATCTACAGCTCGCGGTATACTGAGACGCCGCAGCCGGAGTGGATCCCGACTTAGATGACGGGATCCGCCCAGCTGCGTGAGTGACAGCTGGCTCTGCCTATCTAGAGGCAGAGCCAGCTGAACCCCCCCCCTCCCCCGTCCGTTCCGCCAGTCAGCGCTGGCAGATCGGAGCGGGGAGAGGGAAATCCAGCCCCTCCCCCTGTCACGGCAGAGAGCCGTGACAGGATCGAGAGGCGAGCGAACCCGGTATGTGTTCGCTCACCTCCCGATCTACTGAGCCGACCTATGACAGTCGCATTGTCACAGGTCGGCTAGAACTATGAGGTGAGTGAAAAGCACTCACCTCATAGTTCTCCTTTAAATAAAGTTACACATAAGATCAGCAGATTTTCACATAAAGACTATTTTCAAACAATTGGGAATAATCAGTGACCAAGTTGAAAGATCACTGGTAATATGCATACATAAACCAATGACACCCAATCTGTCATTGGTTTATCTATGACACCCAATCTGAATTCTGTTTGCTGAATGACTGATTGATGAATTCGGATTGCTATGGGTTGCCGAACGTTGTTCTTTGTACTTCCTTATTAAACTGGACAGGGTATGTTTATGAATAAAAAGCACAAATGGCTTAAACAACCTGCACAGAACTCCTACCGGGATTACGTGATAACGGTAACTGCATACAATAAGGAATCAAACTGTAATGACATATAATCAGGGGATTTACGAGACCAAAAATCCTTAGATGAAATCTGTAATTCATTTTCAGGGTCTAATAATGCTAAGCTATTATAGTTACTTTTACGATATCTTTTATTTTTATGTTATTTTCGCACTTAACTTGCTGGCTATGCCACATTTTTATATTTATAGGGAATAAATACAAAACCTGAATTGCTTTTTTTTATGTCCAAGACAGCAATCAACATTCTTTCTGAATGGTTAATTTGAGTTTTTAGTGCAGGTTATTGACAGAGTATAAGCTTAGAGCAGGGGTAGGCAACCTTGGCTCTCCAGCTGTGCTGAAACTACAAATCCCATAAGGCATTGCAAGCCACAGGCATGAGTCCCAGAGGCAGAAGCATGATGGGATTTGTAGTTTCAGCACAGCTGGAGAGCCAATGTTGCATACCCCTGGCTTAGAGTCACCATAACCAGCACCATTTTGGCAAGTGTTTGTTGCAATCAGGCATTTCTCAAGGGAATTGTAGGGAGCAAACCATTAATGAACACAGACAATTTCTAACATTTACAACTAGTCTGTTATTTGTAGATGAAAATTAATGAGTTTGTTACCACCACATTTGCCACCATCACCCACTGGCGTCAAAAGAGAAGATCAAGGTAGGATTTGGCAAATTGCTCAGGGATGGGCAAAAGCCTCTCTGGCCATCATTCCCGGCAAAACATATATCTGTTTGCAGATCGCAGTGCACCAAGATAAGAGGAATAAAAAGGGTAATCACTGTGCTGTGCTCTTAGACAGAGCATATGTAATGAGCAAATATGTGAATTTTATTTAGCTGAAAATTATAAACAAAAGCAAGCATTTCTAAGTGCACATTGTTATATTAAGCTGGTCACACATATATATTTATCAGAAAAACATAACAAGCCATAGGCTCCCATTAAGAGGGTCAGCTTAAATTATGTACTTACAGCAAATCACAAGAGGCAAATGTTGTAAATAATGCAAATACTTTAATTGTTACACGTGTTTGGCAGCCAAAATTTCAACAGCTGCAATTCTTTCTCTTCAGTCTTAAAGGGGAAATTGGAGAAAAAGCTCCTGTTAACAGAAGCAGCTTAAACAATAGCACTCTGATACTTGATGTGGTTCATGGTTCAAATCTCAGTTCAACTCTTCATGACCTTGGTCAAATAGATTTTCTCCTGGTGTCCTAGGCACCTAAATTAGATTTGCAGCTTAGATTAGACAGGGGGACTGCTCCTGAAAAATATTCCGAGTCATGTAATGAGAAACTAATAAAATAAGAACAAAGAATTTGTTGATAGAGTTAAAATTTAAAGTGATATTAAACCTTTGTATTTTTTAAGATGAGGAGGCCCACATTTACATTATTCAAACATTCTTCTTGTTAAAAGTTGTTTTTCTCCTCCTCCTCCTCCTCCTACAGCTGGCCACCAAACCTCTGATCCCCCTGCCCGTTTGTGGGTGTCTCCCCAGCTGGCCGGCTGCTGAGGAGACACCCGTACATGCATGTTCACATCTGTGACCTGCGTCTAGATGTGTACATTGATAGACACACACAGCACACGGCAAGCCACACCCCTGCTCCTTGGAACACTCTCCTAGCAATAGTTTAACTGATGGCAACAGGAGCCTATCACTCCACTGCCCTCAGAACGTTCTCACACAACAAGGACGTTTGGGGAATGGAGGATATCTTTTTTGGACTTGGCGGAGGTGACAAGGGAAGATAGGTAAGTGTTTGGGGACAGGGGTGCATGCAGGTACTGGGCATTTTTTACCTTAATGCAGAGCATGAATTTAGGTAAGAAAAAAAATACTGAAAAATGGCCTGGCCAGGAAGGGGGTCTAAACACCTGGTCTTGAAGTGGTTAATAGTACTAATTAGGGAAAAGGATTGTGCAGTTATTACTTGTATTGGTATCTGTGCAGATACAGAGTATTTGGGCAAGTACTCATACTTGTCCAAATGCTCTGATACCTTCCCTGATACCAGAACTTCCAGTCAGAGGGAGATTTTCTCTGACCGGCAATGCCGCGAGGGAACATGGCGCTGGCTTCCTAGCCAATCAGGAAGCCGGGTTGCGGGTAATGATTCGCCGTCCAGCTTCCTGAATGGCCAGGGATCAATGCTGATTGGACGGAAAGCCGGCTCAATGCTGTTTGGCCAGCTCGATGCTGATTGGCTGGGAAAAATGTAGAAACTGTGCTCTCTTTTTTTTTAGCGAAGGGCAATGCAACGTACTGGTGTCAACTGTTCTCATTCATTGTCAGATGTCCTTGTGTTGGCATCCTTTGAAAAAGGGATGCCAACGCATTAAGTGTGAATGGAGCCGTATAGTAGCAGATGAGCAACTCTCTGTGCTTACAGTGCAAGCACTGTGGTCACAATATTAACCACTCAAGAAGGTTAGAAATATAACAAGCGTTCAATTTGAAATATTCTTATTAAAACAGAGTATGATTTCTTTTAATTAAGTTTGTTTAAACAATATTAATAGTGGAACTGTATGCTCATCAGCCCCTAGTTACCTCAATACTAGCCTGTATGCTTAATGTACCAATTGCATATAAAAAATAGGTGACTTTTAATTTAGTAAGTTAATAATATTAATGTATTAATAATGTGATTACCAAAGCTTTCCCCACATTTACAAAGGTTTCAGGACCATGGATAGTGAAATTATAGGCTCACCCTAGCAGCACTGCATGTTTGAAAGTCATTGCAGACTACAATTTTAGACACCAAAGCTGATCACAAGGGAAGACAGTTGTGGTTAATGGTTAAATAGCCAAAAAGCAATAAGCAATTATTTACTGACTTTTAAGATAGAGACACATTGGTAGGTTGGATGAGCATTCTTATATGAAGCAGAACTGTTATAAAGTTTTGGACAGTTTTGGAGTAGAAAAGGATTAGAACCTTCTTTTATTTATTTTGCTTTCTATGTTCCTCGTTTATGTGCTTCCCCTCTCTTCCTCTCCAAATAACCATTGTCACTAGGTCAATCTGGTGCAAACCTCAATAGAAATGTGAATAGGTTCATCAAACCAAGAAGTATATGTTAATTTACTAAGGGTTTGTTCACACAAGCATCTACTTTTAACCGCACAGCTGCTGGTGTGCGTGTGCCTGGACAGGGGCGATGCCCTCGATCGAGCCACATCACACAAGTGACATTTCATTAGGTTCTATGGGCTCGCCACGGTGCGAAGCGGTTGTACCACATCTCACTCCGGTGTGCCTAAAAAACTGCATGCCGTGCTTTTTTTAAGTGCACACCACTGGAACGTAGTGGCGGGAACTATCACCATCCATCACAAGGAAAATTGGTGATGGTGTGAATGAGCCCTTAGTCAGGACCCAGACAACAATACAAACTTGATGGAGGTTCTGTATCTAAAAAACATTTTGGGCTACTTTAATAATTTCTTTGCAGCAGAAATTCAGTAAGCTAACCTGTTCTTTGCAGTATTCTCAGAACACCCAATTCTGACTTAGCTTTTTATTTTATAAATTGTTTTCATTTTATATCACTGTGATAAATGAAGCAAGCCTTAAAAATTGTTCAGTGAATGGCTTTGATCAGTCTAATATTAGACAGGTATTGCAAGCAAATGCCTGGTTGGTGGTTTTAATAAGGATTACTGAACTTGTATTTTTGAAACTCATTAAAAACAGAGAAAGAAGAAGTCCTAGTAATTAATGAGGCACGTATGCCTAAAGCATGCAAGTAGAAGGGTTGAGGGTGACAGGGCAAAAGGGCAAAACTGAGCAAATTATTAATAAACATGTTGTGCTTGTTGACATGAAAGTTTCTTCTTCCTATCCATGCAAGCTTTTGGGACATCAAATTTGTTAACACCTTTATTCCCAGGTCAGTTTTTTATTACTTTAGTTGGTATTTGTTTATATAAAAATGACCCTGGAATTACTCTGCATAGAAAAATGATTTTAACTCTGTCAGATGGTGAAAGTGTTAAAATTCTGTTGTTTTATTTGCTGTCTTTTCATTTGATCTGTTTGTGACAATGGTCTAAGAGAAGAAATACAAAATGTTATATTTGTCATGAGAACAGATATCTTCCATTGTGGACACCTGTTCTGTAGACATGTGCGATTCATTTTGTTGCAAATTGAAATTTATATGAACTTCTGTAAATTTGGACATTCGGATGCATCCAAATTTTTGAATGACAGAAATAACTAATTAGAACATATCCGAATGTTTGGTAATGCAATTTGAGTTCATCCGATTTTCATTTGAAAGGAAAGAAAGAAGCAGGAGAGCTGCCATTGTATAGCTCTCTGGCTTCTCTGCACCTTGTTGACATTCAGGACTTGGTCTGGTAGGTATGTTAGGGGGAACCCCCAATGTAAAAAAATAAAAACAGCATGCAGTTCCCCTGACAATTCAAACCAGACCCTTTAGGTCTGGTAGGAATTTTAAGGGGGACCCAATGCTAAAAAAAGAAGAAAAAAACATTGGGTCCCCTCTAAAATCCCATACCCCAGGTGGGCTCATCTGCATCTGGGTACCTCCTTTCATAAAGGAGGCATCCAGATGCCGCTCCTCCTTATGAATGAGTAAGGGGTAGTTGTACCCTACTCATTCACTAAAGAGTTAAATAAAATGTAAATAAATATACCTTAGAAAAAAATCCTTTAATTGAACAAAAAACACAACACAAGTTTTTGATAATTCCTTTATTTAGAAATGAAAGTCCCACGATGTCAACCCCAACCGCCACCGACTGACGAAAGAAAAGAAAAAAACACCCGCCGCTGGCTGCCCAATGCAATGTTTACATTGGGCAGTGGCAGTGGGCAAAAATAAACAAGGCCTGCTATTGGCTATTTAAAATTGACATAGCCAATAGCAGGCTGGGTTATGCACCTGTCCACTGCCCAATGTCAATCACAGAGGAGCGGAACTGGGTCAGAACTTTCTCTCTCAGGTCTGCTCCTTTGTGGTAGCAATAGCCATTCTGCTATTGGCTATTTTGGCTATATAATTGCAATAGCCAATAGCAGGCTGGCTATTGCTCCGCCCACTGTCTTCGGTCAATCAGCAGAGGAGCGGACCTGAGAGAGAACTTTCTGTCTCACTTCCGCTCCTCTGTGGACTGACAAGGGGCAGTGGGCGGCAGCCATTCTGCTATTGGCTATTTTAAATAGTAATAGCCAATAGCAGGCTGGCTTTTGCTCCACCCCTGCCTTCTGTCAATCAGCAGAGGAGTGCACCTGAGGTGTTGTGTATTTATTTACATTTTTTGACTCTACATACAATTTATACAACTACCCATTACTCATTCATGTGGGGGCAGCATCTGGATACCCCTTTATGAAAGGGGTACCCAGATGCAGATGAGTCCCCCTGCCTGCAGACCCTCACAAAAACTGGGCCAGGGTTGTAGGGAAGAGGCACACCCCGTACCCCCCTACTGCAAGGGTTAAATGCTCATTTTGGTCTAGGGAATAAAATAAAGTTATACTCACCCGATCCTAGGAGCAGGCCGGCTATCACATCGCTCCCTCCAGCATGTCTCCTCCTATGCTGCAGCGATGGTATATCCCTCACCGTCCTGTGTATAGAACATGATGACACAGGTACCCTAGACCACTGCAGTGGAGGGGGAGCAAAGCTGGAAGGGCCGGTCTAAGAGTAAGCCATCTACGAGTATCAAGTGAGTATAATATTTTTATTTTCCTCCTTAGACCAAAACAAAAGTTAACCCCTGCAGTGCGGGCGTAGTCCCACTGCAAGGGTTAATACATTTTTTTGCCTAGAGTTGTACTTTACCTAAATCAAAATTATACCTATCTTTAGTTATAAAAGCAGGTTTCAGCAACTGGTTGTTGCAGCCCAACCCAGCACATTGAGCCCTGATGAATCTGACCCTTCAGAACCCCTGACATTTATTGACTTGCTTTTTTTTGGACTTTTATGAAGAAATAAACACCCCCAAATATTTTTTGCCACTCCTTTTCTTCCATACTTTCTAAATGCAACCATATACTTTCTAAAATGACACCGTCCACTCAGGGAACATGATAACAGGACTCACTATGTTGGACAAGGCCAATTCTTTTCAGGACCACGCACATACTGATGAATTTTTAAGTATAACTGAATAGGCACAATGTTTATTATTCTCTTTTATGTGCACATTGTGTGTATGGTCTATACATATTAAAATCCAATAATATGACGCATGCTTATGGTTTTATGCTAAGAATTTAGCACAACTGCTCTTTTGATGAGATGTCTGCCACCTGTGAGGTGTAAATCATAGCAGACTGTTTTGTTAATGTGTTAATTGTGCTACATAGTTATCAGTATGTTAGTTTTGAGTCACTGTGTTTGATATATACTCTGAGTGATGATGGCTCCTATCCAAAGATTCGGAAGAACAAGCACAAAGCTAAGCTCATGAAAATTCAGAAAAAACCTCTCTTGAAGATGCATTTTTCTCATATTTCTCATATTTCCCTGGAGCATTACTGCCACCGTCTTATTTAGTTTCTGCATTTATATTGTCAGTACTCACAGACAAGTACAATGTAATACATGTGAAAAATCAACGCTGATAAGTATCAAGCGTGCACTGTTCTGTGATCAGTCAATCTGGCCACATAGGAAAATACCTGCAGGTACAGAAAACAGAGTTTCTTTCACCTAGCTGAAATATAGCTTACATGCTGCTTCTTTAAAAAAAAGGAATTCCTCTAAGCTTTATCTGATTCTACAAGACCAGCAGAACACTTTTGTTTTGTGTTTGAAAATCTAAAACCGAGTTATATTTGTATCTAAAATTAGAGCAAAAAATTGTGCTATTGTACCCTCCTCTCTCATGTTTATTAACAGTTTCCTCAGCAGGGCATGGCTCCTTTTCTAAGTTTGATTCATGCAAAAGTTGAAAGCTCCAGACATCGGAATCATTCCTCAACACTACTTTAAAAATGCACTAAAAGAGCTAAAAGAACTAAAAATCGTTCAATCATCTTTTAGTAAGAGTTTCATAATTGTACAAACAGTAGACAAATATCAGTAACAAGGACGTTTTTACAAATAGTAATCTGCAAAGCCCTTTTGGGCTATATCAGCAAATAATAAAAGACACATATAAACAGTCATAGTGCCTAAAAATACAAATAGCAATGCAGGTAGCAGAACTAAATGCCCTACATCAACAGGGCGAGATAAGATGAATGCCAGATTGCCACCAAGATTACCATAGAATAAAAAGAAAAGAAAAAAGGTAAGAGTCAGGAAATAGGGAAAAGGGGTGAAAGAAAAAGAGAGGAATGGGAGAAGGGAGGGGGCGGGGTGGGAGAAGAGGGATCAGAAGGGAGAGTAGGAGGGGGAGGATAGGGAGAAGGAATAGGGCTCAAAGGCCTGCAGAGGATGATTGGGGGAACAGATCAGATGACCAGAGTCCCTGTGGAAGGAGGAGGGCAGGTAAGACTCAATGGTTCCCAGATTTTCTTAAATTTATTAACCACATCATTTTGAATGGCCAACAATTTTCCAAAGAACATGCCTTTCCAAACTCCGTTCTTGACCTCATCAAAGGGATAACTCGTTTAGCTTCAGTCAAGATATAGGTGACCAACTAAAATTGTCGGTGGGTGCACATTTCAGGTTTTTTGCTCAATAAAGCTTTCAATGGATTTTTCTGTAAAAGATTTCCCCGTAACTGTGTAAAGTAACTGGTACATCCCAAACCAGAAGCTCCTGAATGTAGGACAATTCCACCATATGTGCATGAAGGAACCCTCTGTCTGGCAACCTCGAAAACAAAAAGGGGAATAGGGGGATATCGCACGAGAAACACATAGAGGGACTAAATACCACTGTAATAAAAGTTTATAGTTAGCTTCCATGCTGAACTTTTGGGTGTGGCAGTCAAGATTTGGGTCCAGGTATCCTCAGAGATGGGGGAGCCTTCTGGAGGGGATCTAACAACAGCGCGTACAGGTAAGAAATGAGACCCCAGCCTCGGGCCCCAACCTACAATCATTTTTTGAAAGCGGTCATAGAGGTTAAATCAGGGGTTTGCCCCCAAAAAGTTTGCAAAAATGTTTTTTTTTTAAGGAATTGGAACAGATTTCGGGAAGCAAGCTTGTATTTGTCACAGAGAAGAACTGAAAATATTTTAAGTAATGCATGGCTTTGTGAATTTAATTTATCTATATCCACTATGGTGGCTTGCTACCTACTATAGAGCTCTGTGTTATCCCTATTGGAGAGATTCCTGTGAAGGTGACCTTACTTCCTATCCATCCATCCTCGAGGGGATGTTAGGAGAAATGTGTGGTCACACATAGAATTAAAATCAGATAGATATTAAACTTACCTGCTCTATCACAAGAAAGTTTTGTGTGTAAAAATGAGAGAATTTGCACGTGTATAAATGACTTAAATTACCAGGAACCCTCTAAAGCATGTATGAAACCCATACAGGGCAAAGCAATTCAAAGATGTCTTCCATGGCATGTTATACCTATCTTCCCTTATCTTCTACTGCATCTCCTTTCACAAAAAAATGAGACACATACCTAGTTCTGTAGGGTATGAGAATCCTGGGAGTTACACCACTTTTCATGTAGCAGAGCTGGTGACTGGCCAAATGCTGTCACATAGAAGTGTGTAGAGCCCTCAGCCATTTTCTGTTCTGACTGAGATCAACTTGAGGCTTGCACAGTAAGTAGCAAGGGTATCAGGAAAGGTGAGTATGACATGTTAGGCTGTCTTTTGTGTGAACCTATTGCTTTGCCATGAAAAAAACAGGTTCACTTTAACACGACATAAAATAAAAAGAACAAAGATTATTCCTTAGAGTCATACTGTACATTTAATTTAGATACAAATATATTTCTTTAAAAAGTCTTCAGCTCCTCTCCATCCACTCCCCTTACCGGCACCTACATTTAAAAATATTAAAGCATACATACCTAAAAGGAATTGTAAAGTCCCAGCATGTATTATCATGTTATATAATTAGCATTGTAATAGGAATACATACTATCAGGGTTATTCACAAAAGGGTGAAGAGGTTGGAGAAGGCAGGAGCAGTGAACAATCTAGGACAACATAGCTGAAATGGAAAGGGAGCTGAATTGGAGAAATTTTACAAATCAGCTATTCTGGCCTAGATTGTTCACTTCTCCTGCCTTCTCCAAACTCTTCACCCTTTTGTGAATAACCCTGTATATTTGTTCTGGATAATGCAATAAAAGCGTACTTGAAAACATCCCTCTTATGTAGTGAGTGGTGCCTTCTATCTGCCTATCATTTTCAACAACTTTCTGGATTCCCAGTGTGCTTTGTGTCTCTTTCCCTGCTGCCTGATTTGATGCAATCCTTGTTTCTAAAGACTACATATCCTATCATGTACTGCCTCCAACAAGCAGTGATGATGTTACGTTGTGAACATTTTGTGTGTTCACTGTGAGGGAGGGGGGAAGAATTGAATTGTAGATCAGAAAGCAGGCTCTATGAGAGTTGTGACACAAAGAAGGGCATATTCACAGGGCTGAGTTAAATTGTATCAGTACATCGAGGAAGTACATCCTATGAGCATCTTCAATAAGTAAGTTTACAAACTTCTAGATGAATATGGTTATTAGGAGGGAGATAGAACATATGGAAATTCAATATAGAAATACTGTACATATTTATTTTTATTTTTTGACCATAAATAGCCTTTAATTCCAGGTATCGTATGATCAACCCATTCTCTTTTCCAGTTCTGGCTTCAGGCATTGGGCAGTTTCCAGTGCTGCATAGAACACATCAAGAGGAATTTAGAGAAGAGTGGGACAGAATCTGGAGCAGTTGCGCATGGTAATCAGTATCCAGCTTTCATTTTCAAAGCTTAACTCAATAAGCTGAAGATAGAAGCTGATTGGTTATTCTGTTCCAGTCTTAGAAATATTCACCCCATTGTGGCGTGTGAGCATTTTTCTGTACAGTATTACACTTCTGAACCCGGGCTGCGTCATGATGCTTGCCCATGTCATGTCACTGGGCTTACAGGACCCAGGAATGGAGCAATGTCCACAGTAGGGTAGGGCATAAGAAAGAAGCATTGGAGTATAGATAAAAGTAAGAAGTGCATTGTAAGATTTTTTTTTTTTTTACAAAAAGGAGGGGTAACGGGGGATTTAAAAACATCAGAACTGGGCTTCTTCAAAGTCAAGGCTTCTTCAAGTTATTGTCATAATAATTCCTGTACTTCTACGGGATATAGTGTACTTCTACATTTGCAGCTTTCTCTGATTCAGGTAATATGTAAGTAAGCATCAAATACACTTCCTGGCCAAAAAAAAGTCACCACCTGGATTTAGCTAAGCAAATAGGTAAAAGCCTCCCATTGGATAGGTGTTATGATCTGGGAATGCTTCAGTTGGTCAGGTCAACAAGGTTATGTCCTCAAAAAATGAGGTCAGCTGCCTTCCTGAACATACTAAATGACCAGGTTTTTCTGTCAACTTATTTTTTCTTCCCTGATGGCACGTGCATATTCTAAGATGACAATGCCAGGATTCATTGGGCTCAAATTGTGAAAGAGTGGTTCAGGGAGCATGAGACATCTTTTAAATGGATTGTCCAGACCTTAATCTTTGGGGTGTGCTGCAGAAGAGTTTACGCAGTGGTCCGACTCTCCCATCATCACTACATGATATTGTGAAACATTAATGCAACTGTGGATGGAAATAAATGTTGTGACGTTGCATAAGCTTATCGAAATGATGCCACGGCAAATGAGTGCCATAATCAAGGTGGTCCAACGAAATATTACAGTTTGGGACTTTTTTTGAACAAGCAGTGGATAAAACACTCTTCAGATTTTCCTAAATGTAATTCTACTGTACATATTCTATATACAGTATATACACTTCTATACTAAGTAATGAATTGAGAGAAGAAAGATACCTGATACAGCTGGAATCTTGATGCAACGGTACTAAAGAAATGAATTCAGATTAAGAATAGATTAACAGTTAAAGATATATTTTTGCATAGCTGTGCAGGGATAGTTGATGTTATGATAATTAAAGCTGAGCTGTCATTAACATTTCTGGATACGTTGCTTACATTCCAATCCCCAAACAAGATTTGTGCATTCAGTAATTGTACAGTGATCAAATTAAACCTAAAATCAGTATAGCATTAAAGCACCAGCATAAAGACTGAATAAAACGTGAAGGTAGCACCAGACTGTGAAATGTTCACATACAGAAATACCTCTTATATAACAAAACAACAAAACAAAAGCGTAGTACTGTTTGTGCTCTGACCCAGAACACAACTCACAGATAGTTGGCATTATTTAATTCAGCAGAATATAAGCCAAAAGCAATCACTAAGAAAATTGAATCAGCCCTGAAAATGCCAGTACAGCACCTATTCTTGCTTAAAAAAACCAAAACAAAACAAAGACGGCATCCAACTATCTGAGTCACAGAAGTTCAAAAATAGATCAAAGGCAAAAGAAAACCTTGGATAATGGGGGCATGGAGCAGTCAAAGATTTAGGCTCTGTGATGTTATTCCCAGAATGCATAATTTTACCAGTGTACAGAGAAGCACATGTTACTGCTCCTGCGTTAAATCAGTTTTTCTCCTGTTTGCACACATCCATTACTACACAAGTTTCCTGTTGATGAATTGTGGTGGTTTACTTGCTGTTAGTTTTGAAACAATATTTACTGTAACAGCTTCCTGATCTTGTTTTTAGAACTATATGTACAGAACCTGATCTTGTTTTTAGAACTATATGTACAAACGTGTTCATTCATTGGAAGGTAATCATGAAGAAGAAGAAAAAAAGACCTTGCTGATTGTAAGTAACAAAAACTTTGTTGTATCATACAAATAATTGTTCATGCAGGTAGGACTTATCTCATTAAGATTTCCCGGGATTTAATCATGCTGCCAGCTTTAGACAGGTACTTGGGAATAAGGAGTCACACCAAATGATGCATTCACTCTATATTCAAAAGTTTTTTTTTAAAACAAAAGGTTAAATGTGAAACTAAAAGGGGGATGGCGGAGCGCAGACCAACAAAATTCATGCATGTGTAGCGCTCACCCCCTAAGGAGCCGCTGAATAACCGGATATTTCTATCCCCCTGCACCAATGTACCGCCCAAATCGTGGATGCACAGCACACCAACACACCTTTAAACAGTTTTATAGTAGATTTAATAATAACACATATATATAAAGCAACCATGGCAATAGTATACCCAACAAACACACAAAATGATATTAAGCAGCAGGCTAAGGCACTCTACAACCCAGTAGCTGCAACTATCTGCTGTCAGCACTAATGTACGCACAGCCGACAACACACCTTTAAACAGTTTTATAGTAGATTTAATAATAACACAATATATATAAAGCAACTATGGCAATAGTATACCCAACAAACACACAAAATGATATTAAGCAGCAGGCTAAGGCACTCTACAACCCAGTAGCTGCAACTATCTGCTGTCAGCACTAATGTACGCACAGCCGAATGTCTTTAAATGTCCTCCCTTGAATGGGGTGTATGTCCCTTTAAAGTTTCCCCTTGGCAATGCCCAACCCTTCCTAGACTACTGGCCAGTAGTGATGTCCTAAGCTAGCCGGCGTTGGGGCCCTTACTGTAATGCAGGTGGGAACAGCAAACTGTTTGTCAACGTGGCCAAAGGCCTCTCACCAATCCTCAACGTCAGTTGGAAAGATATGAAGACTGCTAGCAGATGCCGGACATCCTCTCTCTCTCTCTCCAGTTCAGGCGACATAGAGGGAAGTCATCTGGGTCCCCGACAAAAGGTCCTCACCCATCCAGGATGTTCGCAGTCCTCTCTAATGGCTCCGTCTGGCTCCCTCTCTCTCTGCTGGGCTGGCTGGATCACTCCGGTGGCCGGTTCAGCCATGCGACTAGGCCTCAGTTCGGGCGCTCGAACACAGTCTCTCCAATTGAGCAGATGAACAGCAGTCCTTCAGAATGCCGCTATACAGAGTCTGTGTGTCCCAATCTGTCAGTGGGAATCACACAGCTCGGCTGCATGCAGTCCTAATTCACCCAGTACCTCACACACAGGCCTGTCTCCTCCAGATCCCCCAGTCAGACTGAGCATGCTCAATCCCTGCAGTTCATACCCCTCCTCCTTCCTCTCGCACAGCATCCTGGGATGTGTAGTTCCAAAGAGCTCTATTAGCAAAGT
>NW_017306275.1:302426-321652 GCF_000935625.1 Nanorana parkeri
TAATTCACACAGTGCCACACACAGGCCTGTCTTCTCCAGATCCCCCAGTCAGACTGGGCACGCTCAGTCACTGCAGTACATAGCCCTCCTCCTTCCTCTCGCACAGCATCCTGGGATGTGTAGTTCCAAAGAGCTCTATTAGCAAAGTTCCAGAGTCAGTTCTGCACTTCAATCCCCATAAGTCTCTGCCTCCAGATCACACACGAGGACAAGTTAACTCCTTACAGTTAGGAACAGAAATCGCTGTGATAGCACATATATGTATATTATATAGGGGCTACATTCTCCCCCCACTGAGACCTTTGGGTCCACCCAAAGAACAATTTGAAACAGCAAATTGGTGCAACAAAGATCTGCGTTGGCAGATGCAACATGCCCTTGAAACAACCATCTAAACAATTACACTAGGTAGAATTACACCTAATTTACGACATTGCTCAATAAAAGAAGAAGACAAATGGCATCTTCCCCCAGGTGTGTTGATGGCTTGTGCTGAGCATAAGTTAGCTCTTGATTCTTCAGGTAGAGTATTCACTTCAGACGATCTTTGCACTGTAGTGATGGCCTCTTCAGTACTATGACCAGGCGCATCATAAGTAAGTCTCTGTGGTGGACGCACTTGTCGTTTAGGCCTTGACTCGAGGAGCCAGGATGGGCCTTCATCAGGCTCATCATCTGCAGGAAGAGGTGAACACTGAACAGACTCTATTCTTTCTTGCTCCGGTTGAGTAACAGGTTCCTCTGGTTCAGATAGACTAGGTAAAGGATCTGCTAGTTCAGAGAGTGTCCCACAATCCTCCTCAGGGGCATCCGGACAACTTGTGGTATGAATTCAGGAGCTTCTGGCCTTAAAGCTTCGGAATTTGGTTCAGGATCAGTATGACTTGGAGATATCCGGTGTACACAAGTTTTGTATCTCCAACACCCCAGACTTCAAGGCCTTTTAATTTGGTGAGTGGGAGGTGTTTCAGATGCTTTTCGTAGAAATCTTGGTAAATCAGGGTGACTTGAGCCCCAGAGTCTAGTAGCGCTTTGGTGAAGATCCCCTCTACTTGGACTGGGACAACAGGGGCAGGGCCAACCAGCTCTTCAGGGAAACCATCTTTCGATTCCGTTGGTGGAATGGCACGAGAGTTTTGTACTTTTACTCTTCTTGACCGTGATTTCTGGATCTTTGTTTTACAAGGGGGACATAGTATGTCTTGCGTTCCGGGGATGGAGGTGTAAACACATGGAGAGAGGATTTAGTAGTCGGGGTAGTCGAAGACTTAGCCACAGAACTTTGCCTCTCCTGTTTCTGTGCTGCGTTCTTAACGTTGGAGCGGGTTAAGTTGAGTGGGCGCCCAATTTGCTCCCTCACTGGGGCCCGTTGAAGTTTCCCCCTGGCCTGGAATATGGCACCTTCTGGGACCCCTCAGTGATCCTCTGGACCAAGTTTGATGGACGTCCCTTCTCTGGGCAGTTGGCTTGAAAGTGACCCAATTTCCCACATCGATAACAATCTCTGCCAGTCACAATAGGAATTCCCCTGTTGGGCCTGAAGTCGGTCACTAGAGGTGGAACATTTGCTCTGTGGTCTGGCCCATAAGCTTGTGCTTCAGCCATTCTTGCTACAGCCTGACATAAGGTGGCTTGATTCTTCTGTAGCTCCTTTATGGTTTGATATAGCTCGCATTGAGTTTGAGCTAACTGAGCAAGGTCTTGTTTGACCCCCATATCAACGGAGTGGTGAGCAGCGTCCTGTCTCTTCATGCTCACTTCTGACTCACTGGTAATTCCAGCGTCTTCCTCATCTGAAAGGTAACTATGAGCTGGCACAGAGCAAAGATGCACTTTATCTCTTTTGGAAGTGAAACCTTCAGAACAGGAGGACTGTGCATTCTTTTCCTCTATTAGGGCCTCCTCCGCCCGAATTTCTCTCAATAGTCCTGGATAGGTAGGGATATGATTTGGACCTTTCAGAAGGATCTTGAGGACAATGGGATGATTAGGTCGAGCACCCTGCAGGATTTGATCTAATCGAGTCTTGTCAACTGCCAGAGGATCTACTCCTTTCTTTTGCACGACTTGTCGTAGCACCTTGTCTACTCGAGCTACATAATCTGATAACTTCTCTCCTCTCCTCTGGTGAGTGTGCTCCAGCTTGTATATTAGATCAGAGAGTTTCTCCACCCTTTCAAAGGCAGCACGTAAGGCATCCATGTAGTCTGCGGCGGTGCAGTCCTGCTTGCCTAACCTTGAGTTACAGATGATCTCTGCAGCAGGTCCCCTCTAAGAATGCCGCTATACAGATTCTGTGTGTCCCAATCTGTCAGTGGGAATCACACAGCTCGGCTGCATGCAGTCCTAATTCACCCAGTGCCTCACACACAGGCCTGTCTCCTCCAGATCCCCCAGTCAGACTGAGCATGCTCAATCCCTGCAGTTCATACCCCTCCTCCTTCCTCTCGCACAGCATCCTGGGATGTGTAGTTCCAAAGAGCTCTATTAGCAAAGTTCCAGAGTCAGTTCTGCACTTCAATCCCCATAAGTCTCTGCCTCCAGATCACACACAAGGACAAGTTAACTCCTTACAGTTAGGAACAGAAATCGCTGTGATAGCACATATATGTATATTATATAGGGGCTACACATGTATACAAGACTACAAAACTAAAAAAAAACAACAAACATTAACACCAACAGTGAACAGACAGATTAGATAACAACTAACAGACAAGCAGAGCAAAGCGCATGCAACAAAAATTGAAGGCTAGCAGCACGATGGATGATATAACCAATTAACTGTCCTACCAAAACGAGTTTCCTCTCTGCATCCATTATCCTAGACACAACCCCAAACATCTAAAGCTCAACGTATCTTCAGAGCAAGGTGAGAGCAAATAAGTAGAATAAAATAACTACCCGGCTGTGGAGATCCAACTTCTGACACCAAATTGCTAGGGTTCCTCGGGAAAGTGACTCTGAAGGGACTTGCACCCTTAGTGGGACTTGAACCCACTCCTCCAGGTAGGACTTATCTCATTAAGATTTCCCAGGATTCGATCATGCTGCCAGCTTTAGACAAGTACTTGGGAATAAAGAGTCACACCAAATTATGTATTCACTCAATATTCAGAGGTTTATTGTTAAAACAAAAGTTCATATGTGAAACTAAAATGGGGATGGCACAGTACAGACCAATAAAATTCATACACGTATACATGACTACAAAACCAATCACGATAGTACAGATCATGGGGGAACTTAGCAAGGATTTGCAAAGTAAAGAGGCAATAAACACAAAAAGAGATAAGAGATGCAAAGACTAACATTTTAGAAGCAGTTTAAACTGGTTTCTGTGGAATATACTGAACAACGCAATTTTGCTTGCTCAGACATTTACTATGTATAACCCAGAAACAGGCAAATTAAATTAATCACCCTTTCAATTTCTGTGGGTGGTTGTTGAACAAAGTGGATTTTCGTGCTGTGGCCTTTAGCATTAGGATGCTGCAAGCCGGTTTCCATTTGGGGCTGTGGGTGGTCATGTATCTTTAGGTTTGGAAGCCTGTGTAGAGGTGGCTGTTATTCTGCAGCGGTGGAGGTGGCAATTAGTCCAGGGGAAGACATGCAGAGGGTTGCAGTTGGGTGGTTGTCACTCTATGATGGTTATCCATGGGGGACTGACTGCAGGAGGTAGAGGGGAAGATATCAACCACCTTGTTCAGCTTCCGTATAAGAGTGCTCTATAAAATGAGATTATTGACAATGGCTGAGTGACAGGATCATGAAACTGATACAGATGGAAAATATAGCGGATGTTTCTTTTTCTAACAAACATTGCAAAATAGGATACAGGTATTTCAGCACCATGATTCATTTTGCTTTTATGCAGATCTACTATAATTAGAGCCAAGCAATGTTACCAGTAAAAAAAACACCCACAAAGCATCTCAAAACCTTCTATATCCCCTTTAGCTATACAGTATGAACCACTTAACCTACAGCATGACTATCATAAAAACTTTGTCCCGCGTATGCAGGATTATCAACAGTCCCATATGTAACACATTGAAACTTAAACACACATAGCATTACTCTGACTACAGTACAAGACACACACACATACTCCAACATGGCAGTGTTGGTGTTTGGTGATTAGCTGCTCAGGTACCCCATGCAGAGACATGTCGGTGGGGATAGAGTCCCCCACATTGTGTAGGCTTCAAGCCCAGAGTCCCCCATATTCAATTGCAGGAGAGTGAAATGCCTCTATGTGCAACTTGTAGCATTATAGTGAGCTTGTTGCATGGCACCGCATGGGTGAAATACAGATTCACTTTAATAACTACTCTTTAGACTACAAACAATTACAGACCTCACTTCTTTTGTTTGTGAAGTGAATTTGCTTTGGGTTTATACATTACCATGTAATCTAAAGAACACATTAAAATAATGTGTATTTATAATCAAGATATGTGAATATATGTGAAACTCAACTAAGCCTTTAGGTTCTTTTAGTACCTCTCACCTTGAAGCTTTTAGCAAGGCTTTCAAAATTTTCTGAATTATTGGTGAGTTCATCCTGGAGGTTTTAATTTATGAAAATGGGCTTTTTGTATGCATAATATATCACAGTTAGATTTTACTGCTTCCTCCAACACAGTATGCATGAATGGCCTTTTTGGTCCTTTAAAATTGAAATGGTTGATTGTTACCACCATCTTACAAGAGAGATGTAACTGTTAATAAATCCTTCCTGAATGATGAACAGAGCTTTTAGGATTTTATAGCTAACTTTGATCATGATAACTCAGGAAATAAACAGCTAGCATAAATCAAGAAGTAAAAACAAACATACACAATGTTAGCTATGTCTTAAATATATAGCACCAACATATGACTAAAGCTGAGAAAATACATGGGGTTTTTTATGCACAGAGTGGCGGCAGCACAAAATGAGACAGAAAATGAACATGAATGATAAAGTCAACTAAAGAGGAACTGCATCTTGCTGAAACATATGCTGTCATTCACAAAATACTAGTACTACAATGCCTAGAAATGTCTAGGCAGTATTAATTGGTTTAACTATTTTTGGCTTATTTGTGGCTAATACATGTCACATGATCTACTGAAGAGAGTCACACATAACTTGTTACATAGTAGTTACATAGTATTTGAGGTTGAATAAAGACACATGTCCATCAAGTCCAACCTATTGTGTGTGTGTGTGTATAGATCCCTGAGTCATCTTGTTATTAGGAGTACTTGTACCCCTGTATATTACCGTTTCTCAGGAAATCGTCCAAAAGCTTCTTGAACGACTCCACGCTATTAGCTGAAATCACTGCTTGTGGCAGCGAGTTCCAGACCCTAACCGCTCGAACTGAGAAGAACCCCCTTCGCCCCCTTGTGTTTGAATTTTTTTTCTACCAGTTTCAGGTGGTGGCCTCTAGTCTTTGTTACGGAATTAATCGTAAAGAGTTTGTTGCTAATGTCGCTATGACTATAGAACATTTTGTACATGAAAATCATGTCCCCCCTGAATCTCCTTAATTCCAGCGTGAACATATTTAAATTTAGTAACCGTGTCTCATAGCTCTTGTCCTCCATCCCCTTGATGAGTTTGGTTGCCCTTCGCTGGACTTTCTCCATTTCAAGGACATCCCCTCTGTGTACCGGTGCCCAAAACTGCACCGCATACTCCAGGTGAGGCCGAACCAGTGATGTGTAGAGTGGCAGAATTATAGACTTATCCCTGCAAAATATTCCCTTCTTGATGCAGGACAGGACTTTACTAGCTTTGCTTACCGCAACCTGGCATTGTAATCTATTATTGAGTTTATGGTCTACAGTGACCCCCAAATCCTTCTCCATTTCAGACTTCCCTAGCGGCATACCCATTAGTGTATAACCCATTTGCTTGTTTTTTAACCCAAAGTGCATAACCTTGCATTTATCAACATTAAACCTCATCTGCCATAAAGTTGCCCACTCCCCTATTCTATCCAGGTCCTCTTGTGATGTTAAACTATCTTGGTTTGTTTCTATAACCCTCCCAATTTTGGTATCGTCAGCAAACACTGAGATTTCGCTGTTTACTCTGTCCCCTATGTCGTTGTTAGTGGTGGGACATTTTCCGTGGCCAAAGTTGATTGCTGGTATGTACAGGGATAGGGCATATCAGTAGCATTGTCAGCACATGATGGTCTGGGTCCTTCTATCTGCATGCTCATCAGAATTCCGTAGAATTCTAGGGGGCCAGGAGATGGATCAGTTTCCCAGCTCACAGGTATACATTTCAGAACAATGAATCAGCTCTTGGCGGGGGAGGAGGGGATTGCTGAAGTAGGGAAATGTTCAGAAAATGCTGTCTGCAAGTTTCCTTACCTTATAAAATCAATTGTGCAATTATTTTAACAATAAAAGTGTCCCATTTATTAAACCCTGAACTGATTTAAAACGGAGATTTGCTAGATTTGCTGAGATCTCAAACATAACAAAACATATGGAAAGCACACACTGGCTGCTATTTTGGGAAGCTCCCTCCTAAGTCCTCATAGTCCACACAGCAGATGGCCAAAAGTGCAGATCAAACTATTAAGGCATCTTTTTCACTATGTTGTGCCATTGCAGTGTGTTACAGCATACATGTTAATGTCAGGTATTTTGCACATTCACGTGTGTTACATAAGACAGTCAATTCATCAAGAACATGCTGTCAATGCATGGCACTGAAAGAAAAACCAGACAACGCAAGGCATGTGCATTGTAGTGTGCTGCAGTGCAGGTCTGTTGCCACTTACTGTACCTGTGCATTGGGTTGCCATTCGAAATGTGTTACACTTCACTGAGGTAATGCACAGGGGAAAAAAACACGCATTACTGCAACACATAGGTCTAAAGGGGCCCTTAAGGCTAACTATACCATTCCATCTACCTGTCATCTAGTACATTTACCAATGCTACCCCTGCACCCCTGATTTAGAACATTCTTTCTCACAGCACCACTGACACTGCACCCTTCTGACAGTCAGCACCCCTCTCCCCCACAACTAGCAACTCTGCCACTGCATACTCAACCACTACTTCCTTTCGCCCTGTTCCTTCCTTGTCACCTTTGCAGAGAGGAGGTGAAGCTAAGTCTGAAGTTTGTGAGCTATTTGTTCTCTCCGTGTTTTGTTCTTACCCACTTGTTTAAAATCTTGGGAGACCTGGGAGAGGAGCCTCAAAACTGGGTGTGCCCTGAGTTTGCAGGGTGCATAGACAGCTATGGACTTGCATTGCAACTGTGTCTCTATAGTCAGGCATTTCATTTCAGACATTCCACTGGCTTCTGTGGGTAATGTGCACATTCTGTGTATTCTCAGGGCAATGGGAAAGGGGGTACATACTTCCAGGCTAGGCTTCCAGGCTTTCTTTTGTTAAGTGTATCAGTATACAAAGTTTTATGATAATATTTTTAACATTGTGGATATTGTAGGAAAGCCTGTGAATTATTTTTGCTGCCTGTTTCCCAATGGGAACATTTTCCCTCCCTTCATATCCTAGTGACAGCAGGTAGAAATAAACACAAACAGCAATAAAACGGTAAAAGAGGTTCTAGTCTTCCCAAACCCCTTTTGTCAAAATTGTTTAAATTGCTAAATCTACCTTTTTGGAAACAAAATCCCCACATTTCCTGTGCTTTTAACAAAACCGTCACTTTAACATAAAACCTCCTATTAAATTTATGTTAATACTAAAAGACAGGTACATCATGTGTTAAACAGGGCACACTAAATATAGGGCACACTATATATTTGTCCCCTATTCCAGACTGAACTGTTACCCATATTTAGATCTATTGGAATGTCAGATTGGTCAAATCTGAATCTTTCTATGATCAAAGACATACAATGTTATTTTTCCAAACTGTACAGGAGAAATGAACCAAAGCTTGATGTATGTTACTGCATCTCTAAAGAGAGCTAAAATTGTAGACTTGAGATTTTAAACCATTACCATATGTTCTCAGAGTATTCATAATATAAACATGAAAAGGACATCACTGTGATGAGTCAGGACGAATTTACTCTTGTGCAAAAATCTTGAATCAGAAAAGTTGACATGGCTCTTAGTTATGAATCTGGAATGTTGACAATAAAGTTTATCTAAAACCAAAACATTTTTTCCTTTTGGATACAGTAGGAAATGGTTAAACCCCCTGTAATTGTTATCATCTGTGTCTCATTGGGGAGAGTCACTTCATTTTCTGTCCTGTAGACACAATAGAAAGTGAAGGGAAAACTCTGCAAAGTGAAGGAAATCCTCTAAGACAGTCACCAGAACGAATGTCACCAGTTAAATATTTCCCCCCATTGCCGATAACAACCCAAAATGTTGGATTTTCTCTCACTGTTAGTAAATAGTTCTAACTGGGACACTGAGAGCAGTCAAAATCTTACATAGGTTCAAAAACTAAACAAAGGAAAACGGTAAAATCTACTACTAAAGTGCATTAACTAGATTTGAGCAATAAGTTATAATTAAGGTCAGGGGCATAACTAGAAATCACAGGGCACCATATCAAAATTTTGTATGGGGCCCCTCGATTGCTAGTTATGCCACTTGCAGAGCCCACCTGAGAGTGACCCTGCTATAGACTCTCTATAGTGGGCTCTGCAGGGTCTCAGATGGGTTGCACACCTTACCTGTCAGCGGCACGCTGTCCAGCTCCGTGGTCGCCCGGCCCCGCCTCCTCTTCCATCTCCGGGCCCCGCCTCCTTCTATCGACGGGTCCGCCTCCTCTTACATCACTGGCCCCACCTGCTCTAGGGTCGCTGGCCAGTGATGTAAGAGGAGGCGGGGTTGCTCTTAGGCTGGCCCCACCTCCTTCTTCACTGCGGCAGTCCGAGAACTCGATCGAACACCGGTCTAACCGGCCTCTTCTGCCGCAGCTGCTGGCTGTCACTGATACAGCCGCTGAGGAGCTGTGTCAGTGACAGCCAGCACCTTGATATGCCATTGCGACCCAGGCAGCCCACATGGCATCAAAGGGATGCCCTGGTTGGGCCCCCCTGTGCCCAGGCCCCATAGCGGCCGCCTTGGGTCATATGAGAGGTGTCATATGAAAAGCATTATGGGTCTGGTATGAATTGGGGGGGAACCTCACGCTTTTATTTTTCATCTTCTGCAGACTGTAAAAAACAAAAAAACAAAACATTTTTTTTTCTAATGTCACTTTGCCAATAAACGGAATTTCGACCGGACTACTGCTAAGGAATTTCGGGAAATCCGGAATTCGCATTTGTTTGCATTCGTTTTAGCTGTAATTCGGAATTCGGATGCATCCGAATCTCCGATTTTCCGAAATTTCGTCAGAATTTCGATTCGTTTGTATTCGTTTTAGCTGTAATTCGGAGTTCGGATGCATCCGAATTTCCGAATTTCCGAAAATTCGGCCGAATTTCGATTCGGAACGAAATGAATCGCACATGTCTAAATAATATTAGGCAAATCTAACCAGGCACATAATAGGGCTGCTCTGGGGCCTCAGCCACGAGGACCCATTGAGCAGCAGCCGCGACCTCATACTGCAGAGAAACTCGAGCTGGTAAGTGTTCCTGGCCGCTTTCCCACACCCGCACCCCAGTGTGTGTGTGTTTTTTTTTTCCAGCCTCCTCCCAGAGCTTCCCCTGGCCGCAAGTTGAAGACCATCCAGGACAATGACAGTTTAGGTGATTACTGTACTTGCTATTATAGAACACTGAATAGAACACAGCTGAACGTGAAAGTTTCAAGTTCAAGTCTATTCTATTTCATGTTGTATAATGGCATTGTCTTACTAATAAACTACAAGTAGGCAGTCCCACTAGGTCTTGTAGTTCTCTATGCTATAAGGCTGTATGAATTACTGTCCTCCTGAAAGTTCTAGTAATACAATGCCACTATAAAACATATAATAAAACTTAGTTTAACATGAAACTTTCAAGGTCGACTCTGTTTTATTATATGGTTTATAGTGGCATTGTATTACTAGTACTTTCAGGAGGACAGTAATTCATACAGCCTCATAGCATAGAGAACTACAAGACCCAGCATGTCCTCATTGTCCTGTATACCCCCCACATATCACCCAGGGAACTACTGTAGGAGACTTGCATCCTAGAACTTGTAGTTCCCTGGGTGATATGGGGGTAAGTTGTACAAGGACAAGGAGGGTATGCTGGGACCTGTAGTTCCCGGGGTGATATGTGGTTTACAGGGATACTTGAGGGCATCTTTCGGACTTGTAGTTGAACTACAAGTCCCAGCAGGCCCTCATTGTCCCTGTACCCCCCCCCCCCCACACACACACATATCACACAGAGAACTACAAGTCCCAACATGCCCTCAATGTCCCTGAAAATGCCTTATACTAAAGGGCGATACCGGCCCTTTACATTTTTTTAACAGGTTCGGCTGCTGTAAGGTCTTGCACTTATTGGGAACCTCAGGGCAGCCATTTTGGGACCTCATAGTCCCTGTTTACAGCGCTGGCTGCACATCTCCTCCTCCTTCCCGCCGCCTGCACTCACCTGCACAGCCCTGGTGAGACCCACACAGCAATAACCCTGGTCAGACCACGTACAGCTTCCTGACACCCTGCACAGCCTCCTGAGATGCCCTGGTGAGCAACACAGAGTATGTAGCTTCATATTATTCTGTATTGCTGTATAATGTTTTGCTGGGATTTGTAGTCCTCTATAGCCAGATGTCATTCTCCATTGCTGTACAATGTATTGCTGGGATTTGTAGCCCTCTATAGCAAGCTGCCATTCTCCATTGCTGTATAATGTATTGCTGGGATTTGTAGTCCTCTGTAGCCGGATGCCATTCTCCATTACTGTATAATGTATTGCTGAGATTTGTAGTCCTCCATAGCCGGTTGCGATTCTCTTTTGCTGTACAATGCATTGCTGAGATTTGTAGTCCTCTATAGCCAGTTAACATTCTGCATTGCTGTATAGTGTATTGCTGGGATTTGTAGTCCTCTATAGCTGGAGCCATTCTGCATTGCTGTATAATGTATTGAATGTACTGTGTATTGTATTGAATTATCCTTAGAACCAGAGGGACAGGATGGATGAGGTGGTGATATAATGGTTGTGGGGGGGGAGCAACATTTTATTCTGCCTCGGGCGCCCGCAACTCTGGTTACGCCACTGAAACAATAAGCACATGGTCTATGCCAGATGTGATAAGTGGTTCACCTACAGAAACCAATCCTGCATACATTAACGTAACGTACAACCCACCCTAAGTGCCTGCATACTTGGGAGTGGTAAAATGATCATCTGATCATGCATTTGTATACAACCCACCCTTTTACTGGCTTTGGGAAATCCTATTTCACTCCTTGGACACACCAGCCAACTTTAGGGTTCACATTTGATGTTCTCATTGCTTTTCTGGAGTTGAACCTTGTAAGTTAAATATGAGTAATTTCAGAATGTATTTAGTTATTATGCTTCTAGTCATCATATGCATGTATGTATGTATATACATGTGTACACATCATAGGTTGGACTTGATGGGCTTATGTCTTTATTCAACCTCAAATACTATGTAACTATATTTTTTAAAGGAGAACTATGGGGTTAAGTATTTTCCCCATAGTTCTCCTTAGGGTAATGGGAGGACATAAACTAGCGTCCTCCCGTCACCCCAGGCTCAGTATACCGCGAGCTGTAGCTCGCAGTATACTGAGACGCCGCAGCTGAAGCGGATCCCGACAATTGTGCCGGGATCCGCCCAGCTGCGTGAGTGACAGCTGGCTCTGCCTATCTAAAGGCAGAGTCAGCTGTACCCGCCCCCTCCCCGTCCGTTCCGCCAGTCAGCACTGGCGGATCGGAGTGGGGAGGGGGGAATCCAGCCCCTCCCCTGTGACGGCAGGGAACCGTGACAGGATTGAGAGGTGAGCGAACGCCGGTATGTGTTCGCTTACCTCCCGATCTACTGAGCCGACCTGTGACAGTCTCTTTGTCACAGGTCGGCTAGAACTATGAGGTGAGTGAAAATCACTCACCTCATAGATCTCCTTTAAATATTTTAAATGCAATTCTATAGGGCAGTAAAATAAGTATTCACTGTGCTCCGCGGACTGGAAATGTTAACATTTTCCTAATGGGTTGGGGGCTGTGCCATGAAACTCACCATGACCTGGGCTCCTGGAGGGGCATGGGGGCCAGCCTCCTTCCCAGTGAATATGGGCCCAGGACTTTGGAGACCCCCCTCAGACCTCTTGGGATTAGAAGGAACATATTCCCCAAGAAAGTTATATTACTTTGCCTGGGTACTTTACTGGTCAAGGATACCCATGATCATGGAATTAAGACTTTACCGAATGTTCATGGGACCCCTTCATGGATTGCTGTCTATTTGTACCCACTAGAACTATTATCCCAGATTCATGTGTGAAGTGGATATGCTGCATATTTTACCTGGCATTATGTTTAAGTTACCCTATGCCCCTTATGGGTGTGAATCCAGCAGCACTGAAGGGCAGGCCCGGCGCTACCGCATGGCAAGTCGGGCGGCCGCCTGAGGGCGCTGCAGGGTGAGGGCGGAAAAAACAGGGCATTTTGACAAGTACTTGTACTTGTCAAAATGCCCCGATGTTTGCGCTATGTTTTTTTTTTTTTCACTTACCTTCGGTGCGACTTCCAGGGGACCCCGACACGGCGCGGCACATGAGGCAGTCGCCGGCCAGCTAAATTAGGACCCCACCTGGAGCTCCTCCCACCGGACCATCGCTGACTCGCCGCTGCTCTCCCGCGCCAAAGGTAAGTGAAAAAAAAACCATAGCGCAAACATCGGGGCATTTTGGCAAGTACAAGTACGGTACCCCTTGCGCCCTGTGTGATTAAATTTTTTTTCCACCAGTTTTTGGTTGTGCCCTCTGGTCTTTGTTACAGAGCTGACCATAATCAGTTTGTTACTGAGGTTGCTGTCACCCTTGAATAGTTTATACATAAAAATCATGTCCCCCCCTTAATCTCCTAACCTCCAACAAGAACATATTTAATTTTAACAACCTTGTTTCATAGTTCAGATCCTCAAACCCCTTAATGAGTTTGGTTGCCCTCTTCTGGACTCTCTCCAGCTCAAGGACATTCCCTCTGAGTATTGGCGACCAAAACTGGACCGCATACTCCAGATGTGGCCGAACCAGTGATCTGTAAAGAGGCAAAATTATAGACTTGTCCCTGCAATACATTCCCTTCTTAATGCAAGGCAGGACTCTGCTTGCTTTGTTTACAGCAGTCTGGCACTGCAAGCTATTCTTCATTCTGCGATCTATAATGACCCCCAATCCTTCTCCGTTTCCGACTTCCCTAGTTGCATACCCATAAGTGTATAGTACATTTGCCTATTTTTAGCTCCAAGGTGCATTACTGTACATTTATTGACATTGAACTTCATCTGCCATACAGTTGCCCACCCCCCGATTTTCTCCAGGTCCTCCTGTAATGTTATAATGTCAAAATCTGTGTCTACTACTCTCCCAATTTTCGTATCATCAGCAAACACTGAGATATGACTTCTCACTCCCTCCCCTATAACATTAATAAATAGGTTGAAAAGCATGGGGCCCAGCACCGAACCCTGGGGTACGCCACTCGTGATCTCCGCCCAGTCTGAGAAGGTGCCATTAACTGATACTCTTTGTACACGTTCCTTCAGCCAGTTTTCTATCCACGTGCACACTAATTCGTCTATGCCCATACCCCTTAGCTTGTATAACAAGCGTTTATGTGGCACAGTATCAAATGCTTTGGCAAAGTCCAGGTACACTATGTCCATTGGCCTCCCCCCATCCAGATCTATCCTTACCTCTTCGTAAAAGGTCAGCAGGTTGGTCTGGCAAGAATGATCCTTCCTAAATCCGTGCTGCACATCACTTATTATACTATGATCCTGGACGAATTACACTAAGTAGTCCTTAATAATTCCCTCTAACAGTTTACATACAAAGGAACAATGGTCTTGTTATCTCCTTGTTCAATTCTTTGAGTACCTTGGGGTGTAGATTATCAGGTCCTAATGCTTTATTTGCATTTAGTAGTTTAAGCCTATGTTGTATACCCAATTCAGTCAACCATTCCGGTGTATTTCCTGGTCGATTATGTGTTTTATCCTGTACATTAAACCCGTCTGTTTCCTTGGTGAAAGTATTTAGCGCCTCGGCCCTCTCCCTGTCGCTTGTGAGTAGCGACCCCTTTATGTCCTTTATTGGGCCTATCTGTTCCTTTCTCCCCTTTTTACTGTTTATGTACTGAAAAACATTTTTGGGGTTCTTTATACTAACTTTGGCGATATATTTTTCACATTCAATTTTAGCTGCCCGCACTGCCAGTTTACATATTTTATTAAATTCTTTGTAATTTTGGAATGCCGATACTGTCCCCTCCGTTTTATACTTAGCTCTGTATTGTTGGTGATGATCAGATCTAGGATTGCATTTTCCCTGGTCGGGACCTCAACCATCTGATCCATGAAATTGTCTCGCAACATATTAAGAAAACGGGCTGCCTTAGCCGATTTGGAAGTTCCATGTGCCCAGTTGATATTTGGATAATGGAAGTCTCCCATTACCACAACATTACCCTCTTTCCCCGCTATTTCTATTTGCGATTGTAGGTGGGCCTCCCCCTCCTCCCCCATATTTGGAGGTTTATAACAGACACCAGACACCCACAATAAGTTTACGGTTAGGGGTAGGGCTCGCTCTATCTAGTTCTATCCATAATGATTCCACATCATCTCCACCAGCTGACGCGATATGGTCACGGATGTGAATAATGAGGTTATTTTTAGCATATATACATACCCCCCCCCCCTTGCCAGCCTGTCCCTCCTGAACAGGTTGTACCCTTCTATGTTGGTAGCCCAATCATGTGTGCCGTCTAACCATGTTTCTGCTATTCCTACTATATAGTAGTCCTCCTCGAGTAACATAACTTCAAGGTCTTCTATTTTATTTACCAGACTTCTAGCATTGGTGAACATACATTTAATTTTTGAACATTTACTGGTTAAATGTTTGATCCCCACCTGCTCCCCAGTACTGCTTTTATTTCTCCCTTTTATGGTTGGTCCATTCCTACTTTGGTTACCATGGGCAATTAGATTTACTTTACTGGCTACATTTTGTATACTTTTACTATGTCGACTCTGTTGACTGGAGTGAGCCCACTATCTAATCCTATGTTTTTTCCTTCTATGTTATCGTCATGGTAGGTTGTTTGATGTTTAGTTTTTTTGTTTTTATTTTACCCTCCCCCCCATTATCTAGTTTAAAAGCTCCTCCAGTCTTTTAACCATTTCCCCCCCAGAAATGCTGCACCTTCCCCATTGAGGTGCAGCCCGTCTCGGCTGAAGAGCCGATAGCCAACTGAGAAGTCAGCCCAGTTCTCCAGGAAACCAAAGCCCTCGTTAATCCCATCATATTTGTTTTCTCTCTCCCCATTCTTTCATTAACCTCCCTGGCTGTATGATTTTTTGTTTTTTTTTCGTGTCATTTTTCTGTTCTATTTTTTTTGTCGTTTTTTTTGTTTGTTTTTTTTTATAACGCGTCGCAGGGGGGTGGAACCGGCGGGATATTAAAAAAACAAACAAAAAAAACGAAAAAAAAAATAGAATAGAAAAATGACACAATTTTTTTTTTTTAATATCCCGCCGGTTACGCCCCCCTGCGACGCCTACGCTTGCAAGGGACGGAACCCGGAAGATGGATGGCGGCATCGGCCAGAGAACACAGTGCGGCTCGAGGGACAAGGTAAGTAAATGCTATGCGTCATTCCCGAGTGTAGCTCGGGGTTACCGTTTATGGTATGGAAAAGTAACCCCGAGCTACACTAGGGAATACCGCCAGGGAGGTTAAGCACTTTACTCTATTTAGACGCTGCAGTGTTTTTTGGGTGTATATTTAAATTTCCGTTTTTTTAATGTATTTGATTGTTATTTGTGTACGATTTTATTTGTATTTTATTTATTTTTTCAAGTTTTTTTTTTTTCCTCCTGTGAAAAAATGAATGAGGCTAATTACCTTTTTTGTGGCAAAGAATTCTGTCTATGATAGTTGAGAGTGGCTTCCGTAAACCTAAGGAGCCATCTTAATTTTGCTTTCCAATTGACGCCAATGCATTTTGCCAAAATAGTGAAATTTGTCTGAAAGCTCCCTATTTTCACCAACATTTTAGGAAATTAGAACTTTCACTTCACTAATCTCGAATGGCAAATAGCAAAATTTGAACATTCTCATTTAAACACAATAGAAGACTTCAAGACTATGCACAAACATAATAGAACAGATACGTAATAAATACTACCAACTACTTTGCTGTCATAGATCAGAATTTCAACTTCAGTTGATCTCTGGCACCTGCTCCAACTTCCATGGCTATTATGGCCTTGGATTAAAAGCAAGCCTTTAACAGTGAGAACTGAACACAGATCAAAAAAGTTTCTAACAGTATGAGATTTCAAGGTGAAAGGCTTCATCCTTTTGTTGTTTTGGCTATTCAGCAACATCTTTAAGATCATCCTCTTTATTTTTAAGTGTAATAAGTGGATGAAAGTAGATCTAGTCAGCACTCTTTGCAGATTATACAATACTATCTGTCAGCATTAATACATTACATTAATCTTTTTGCCAGACTTTGTACTCTGTCTATAAAGTATAAAAGTGAAATTGTGCTTCTCATTACAAGAAAACTTTAATGATAACCATCAATGGGTATGTGACCTTGGTATAAGGGTTATATACTGTATGTAGCAATCACATATTTAGAATTTGTAAGTAAACAGGTTTTTTTCTGTGTATACCATATAATTTTTCCTTATTACAATCAAACATAGAAATGATAATGACACCTATAAACATCTTTTTCTATCTATATTAGAGAGATGGCATATTATTAAAATAGTGAGCTTCACTCAATGGTAATAAACATTACCAGTCCATCCTATGCTGTTTAAATATTATGAAATTAAAAAACAGTTTAATGAAACTAATATGAAACTCGTCTAGAGCTTCAAAAGACTACAGCGTACTTTGAAGTTAAAATTCCATTCATTCAAGTCTGCAACAATTCAAGTAAATGCTGATCTCTGACAGGTTCAGAAATGCAGCCTATTTTTCTCATGCTTCCCTGAAAATCGAGAAACAGCATCTTTATTTTGTACATACTAAAATAGAGCAATAAATACCTAATTACTGCAATATTCTGAATTTGGAGGAACACTAAGAAAACTTCTGATACTTCCATGTCACTATGAAATCACCATTATAGCCACTTACATCTGCACCTGTGCAAGGAAACAAAAACATTTATTTTTACTTGCACATGATTGGATGATGGAAGTCAGCAGAGATTCACTACATTCACTAAAAAACAAGATAACATTTTAAATATTTTATAATACAACCCCATAGAGGAGGTTGTGAGGCACTGTTGGGGTTCGGAGGGTTCAGGGGGCCTGGGGGCACTGTGGAAGGTTGAGGGGCACTACCGGAAGTTAGGGGAACTGCAACTGGCTAAAGGATCTCAGGGGGCTAACGGAGCACAATGGGGGCTGAATGCAGGAGATATTCCACTCCACTTTCCCCCCTGACTTCAAGCCTGCTATTACTACAGGCACCACTGGGAAGATACACTTCTTCCTCTCCTCTGTCATGTGATGTGTCACATGACTGGGTAGAAGAAGTAAAGCAGATCACTTCCTGGCAGGTACCTGCAGCTGCTTTGCATCAATGTAGACATTGATCTACAATGCCTCCTCATGATGCCCAGTGGAGCAGTTCTTGGTTCCAGCGCAAGGAGCTTACTAACACTACACAACCCTGGTAACAGGGCTGAGACACTGCGGCAGTCCCTGTGCTTCCCCCCAAACATGATAACACTGCACCAGGAGATGCTGCTTCTTCTGGCCCCTCCTTGTCCTGGTGCTGAAGACAGCAACAGAGTGTTGTCACCCTGTAACAGAAATGACCTGAATATGGGTCTTCATGGCAAGATCATCAGGTATTATTTCAATAAGAACTGCAGATACAAAAATACTAAAAATTGCTTTTGAAATTACACTAGTGTTAAATCTTATTTGGGATTTGAGCGATAATGTTTACATTTACGTTAATACTTCTAATATATTAATTGGAGGGTAATGCAAAAAATAAATTTTATATCAATTCCAACAACATATAATGCAGTTATAACATGTAACATGTTGTTTTGTTTTATTGCTTCTGATGTAACATGAACGCAAAGGTTCTTATACAAAGAAAAATGTGTTTGCAGCCATATTACTGCACCTGTAACAAAAGCATCAAAAAGATCATTCTGACTATCGGGACATTGACAAAGGAACTAAGCCTTTTAACAAACATGCTGACAACTTTGCAGTCACATTAATCCATCAACAAGTGTTACACATACAACAGGGACTTTCATTATTACAACTGTACTTCCAGCAAAGTGATATATCTCTCGTTCAACGTAACAAATGTAGTCAATGATGTTACACTTGAAAACCAGAATTGAAGTGAGAATAAACAAATAAATAAATAGATATGCACAAATGCAGAATAACACGACACATGGAAGATAATTATTGTATACATATGGGACATAATTTCTCGCCCTCTTACCATTCTATATAGGATAGTAAAGTTAAAGGAAATCAAAAGCCAGGAACAAAAATGCAATATATTGCAACTCACCATTTCTTAGATGTGGTGTGGTGGCTGCATTAGTTTTCATATTTCAGGCTAAGAACATTTTCAGAAAGTACAGAATAGACATGCTAATCTTAGCAGAAATATGGTGCCCTTGTGTACCACATTTAAAATAAAGGGAAAATGCCAGAAAACAAAGGAAACTAATGCAGCCACCTGATCTAAGGACTGGTAAGATGAAATATACAGTATGTTGGGTTTAGGTAAGCTATAGGTTCAAAGTTACCAGGAAATGTAAAGTTGTTTTGAACTTCCCCCCAGCCCCCATTTCAAGGCCTATTGCTTAATATTTAGTTTGTCCTTTTTTCTGCTCTTAAAGGGAATGTAAGATGTTTTGTATTAGAGGTCCAGCGTCTAATCAATGGCTAACAGTACACCAGGGGCGGACTGGGCCGGGGGGCAGGGTGGCAATTGCCCCCCGGGCCTCTCTGATGCCATCGCGAACGGCCGCTGCCACCTGCACCCGGCCAGCCGCCCGCCC